>NW_024351647.1:36258-121647 GCF_902729225.1 Pteropus medius | reverse complement strand
AAAATCCGGAGCAGTAGCTTCGGGTCCACCACACCCCCCGCCCCTCCTCGCCCCCTCCCCCCACCCCCCGCTCAAATATCTGACAGCTGAGAGGGGGCACAGGAGGAAGGCCACGAGGGCAGACCCGTCCAAACACCGCTTCCCACTAACGTCTGCGAGCAGAGGAGGTCTAGCGACCCAAGCCTGTATGCGAAGTAGGCAACCCGGCTGGGGTCAAGGCTCCAGGGACCAGTCGCAGCTGTGCCCTGGGCATCTTTGACCGGCCTTTCCCACTCTGGACCTCGCCGTCTCCCGACACGGGCAGGAGCTGGAGCAGATGGCTGCTGAGGGCCCTTGCAGCTCCAAGGCTGCGTCTCTCAGGCCTTCCCAACCCCCAGCCCTCCGGGGCCTCCCCGAAGGCAAACAGCCGCGGCGGCAGATAAGCCAGGGGGTGTTGACAGAGGCGCCTGCGTCCGCGTGGAAGGGCCGCCCCGGTGCGGACTTTGCCTCGCAGCGGATCAGGAGTGGCACAGTGCACCCGCCCAGGCTGCCCTTAGGGCTTCCCCAGGCACGAAGCAGATCCCATGGGCTGGCAGAACGTGAAGGATGCAGCTGGGAGAAGGGTACTGCAGCAGCATTACTACCAGCTCACCAGTATAAGTACTCCGGCCTGAGCAGATACAGGGAATAGCTGGAGCTGAAGGAGGCCTGGAAAGGCTCTACCTTGGCTCTGCCTGGCACATAAATCCTTCTCCTTCTAGGAGCCTGAAGCTGAGATCCCTCCAGGATAGCTGAGGATAGCCTGCCACTCTCCCTGGGCCTTTCTTCTAGCAGAGGGAAAAGTCAAGAGCAGGAAAATCCATATAAGCCAGGGGCAGAGTTGGGGCCCTTTCCCCAAGGGCAGCTGGCATAGTCTTAGGCCTTGCCTGCCTCTTAAAATAATTTTGGAGTGTTGCTCTAGCAGAAGAGAGGGTGTCTGGATCCTGTTCATTTGGTTTTCTTTCTCTTGGTGCTCCAGGATGGGTAAGGAGACCTGGATGCTGTCCTGTCCTGGACCCAGAACTCCCACACTTCACTTTTCACTAATTATAGAGCAGAATTTAGGTTAACCGACTTCCTTTTTAAAAAGTAAATGCTCCTGGGAGGGTGAAGTCGTGGGTCACTTATACCTTAGTGCAAATGATTTTATAAATTTAAACTGATTGCTTTCACCACCACCACCACCACCAGCAGGAGTGCTAGTTTGATAGGACAAAGGGAACATGGGGAGGGGTTTGGCCTGATAGAGAGCTTCAGCCAGTGACTGCATGGCTGGAGGTAGGGAGTGGGAGTCAGGAAGTATGGAGATGAGTACCAAAGACAGAGCAAAGGGTCCACTCTGGCAGATACTCATATCACATCAGACACTAAGTGTATCTGAGAAGCAAGAGTCTTCGGGTCTTCCAAATAGAGCTTAGACAAAGGATCATCAAAGGTTAATGTGCAGGCATGTTTCTTGAGAGAGATGTTCCTTGTCTAGCTCCAGGGGTGAGCAATTATCAGTGGGTCTTCCTGTGACTTCATCAAAGACTCACAGGGTCAGCTCTCCTGGGCTTTTTGCCCCAAGATACCAGGATAGGCTCTGGCTGTGAGTTGGTTTCCTAGACTTCTGTGGGGAGTAGGCTGGGTCAGAGGATGGGGCTTTGGCCTTCTTTTCAGCTAGATTTCACTCTGTAACATAATAAACCCACTTTTTGATATCCATACAATAAAAGCCTTACCTGCTCAAAAATATCTTCCCTGCTGTTGTTCATGTGCTCAAATCTCCACCCACCAAAGAATGATTTTCCAGGAACCTTTTTGGAGACAAGCATCTTTATATGCATATGTTCCTTGTGGGAGGTAGCTCCCTCAGATGGAGGATGGCAATGAGTTCCATGACACTTACATCAACTCCTTCCATGTTTGACCATATCCATTACGATCAGGGGAGTTAATTCTATCATACCAACAACCTCAGGAGGTGGCTGGGAGAGCTTAAATGACATAATGGGTATGAAACCCCTTTGTAACCTGCATGACTGGAATCAGCCTCAGTCTTTGCTGCTCTTGACTGATATGATCTTCTCAAAATTGGGGTGGGGAGAGTAGGTGATAACCGTATTTTACAATGCTGTGTTATCCCACATTAATCAAGTAGCAGTAGTCTAGGGCTGCAGATGCTACATCCTCTTCTACCACATCCTCTCCCACCTTCTCTGCCCCACTCACTGCTCCTATATGATCCCAGAAGAAAGACTGATGCAGTTCTCCCATCTCACCTGACCCAAGACTGGTGATACCTTCTTCTACTTGGCTGGCTACAGAAATATATCTACTCTCTGATTAACTCCACTCTTATCCCACTGTCCCCCATATTCTGCCAGTAGGCCCCTGAAGGTGCTTGAAGCTCCATCATTAAACCCATTCCTTTTGATGAAGATAAAGGTGCCTAGCCAACAGAGACGGGTCCCCAGGCAGATCTCAGTGTTTCCCCAGAGATCAAAACACACTTGACCTTGTAGCTGCAAATCACTTTACCCAGTACAAAGCTCTTTCTCATTCCAGGGTCCCATTTGATCCCCAAAGGGAGTCAGGGTGGTAGCATGGACTTTGGAACATACTGGAGCAATTGGAACATGAGGAGGGGACTGGGCTGCTAGAGAGCTTAAGCCAGAGACTGAGAGGCTGGAGGTAGGGAATGAAGGCACGCTAACTCCTCTAAGCCTTGACTTCCTTCTGTAAAATGGCAATAATGCCACCACCTCATGTACTTGCTGTGCATGTACATGATGATGATGATCATCATCATGATTCTCAAACTGAATGTGGGAGAAGAGGGTATAGGATGGTGCTACTGAATACGCATGGCACATCTTCCTGGAATTTTATTTGAGGATTTGGAGGTGGAGGTTTTATAATAAAACCTGGATTTATTATGCAGCATAATGCAGACCTTGAATGTATTTAAAGAGTAAAAAAGGGAGTTTTGAAGGAGATGTCATGTTTCTAGTGGGCTACTTCTGGCTACACCCCCAGATCCCTGGGGATTGGACATGTGATCACACCACAGTGTGCCATGTAGGGACTGCAGTAGGAAAGCAGGAGCAATGCTATCTGATGGAGATTGAGAAGTGCCTGGCATGCAGTAGGCAGTCAGCAAATGGTAGTTCTTGTTGTGACAGCAGCTCTGTCCTCCCAGTGGAAATGGGCTCACAGAGATGAAATTCTCACTTGAGCTACTCAGCTAGAAAGTGACAGAGCCAGGTCTGGAACTAACTCCTGATTCCCCATCCAGTCCTCGGTTACTACCCCCCATCTCTTTCCCATGAGAAAGGGCTTAATGGTTAATAGCCTTCCCCTGCTTAGGCCACTGCCCCAGTTCTCCCTCTCCCTCTGAGAACTCCCTCTGGTCAGGGAGGCTGGATTTCTGGGTTCCAGCCCTGTGGGGGCACACATCTATAACTCTTCTAAAAGGCAAGCACCCCTGAGAGGAGGCAGCAGACATGCAGTTTGGATGAGCAAACGTGTGTACTACAAACCTGTTTACATAGGAATGATGAGTTTTGGGTGGGAAGAGGAAAGGTCCAGAGTTTGAAGATGCTCTCAGGATTCAGTGGAGGCTAGAAGCAATGGTCATGAGGCAAGAGGTACAGCAAAATCTACATTTCCCTCCCAGTCCCATCTAAGATGACAGGCCCTCAGCTCTGCATCCCATTTTCAAAGCTCAGGTTTCTGGGTACAGATCAGAACCAAGGGTGCCCTTTGGGTCTTGCCAACTGGTGAAGAGTGATATGGTATCCAGGGACAGCAGAGGATTTTGGGAAGCCCCAAGCCATTCTTTCTCCAGGTCCTGCGGGGCCGGCCTCCCTGCCCTGGGCCAAATGTTTGTTACTGCTTTTGTCTGTCTCCCTAAATGAAAGGAACCTATGGTCCCAAGTGAATGAATCAACAATCCAGATTTCTCCAGCTTCTGCTTCTTGCCAGGAAATGGGATTGGGAGAGAGCCTGTTACGCTCAAGCCTCATTTACTTTAACCCAGTGATAGTGTTATTTTACCATTTTACAGATGAAGGAACTGACGCTCAGAGGTTTGTTTCTCAGGCCCCAGAATATCCTGAGGCACTGGTAGAAATGCAAATTTTTGGTCCCACCCCAGACCTACTCACAATTTCCCTACGGTAAACCTGAGAATCTGCATTTTTAACGAGGATGACAATCTGGTGATTCTCGTGCTCACAAAGTTCTAAAACCTGGACAAAGCAGTTTAGTAACCTACCCATGCAGCTTTTGAGCGGCAGAACTGAAGTGCAGACCTGATCCTTTTGATGCTAAATCCGGGGCTCTTTTCACCACATTCAGATATCTGTCACCATCCTGTGCATCTCAGTGTCCGCTACACAGGCGCATGATAAATTTTACTTGAATGAATGAATGAATGATGAGGCGCTAGCTGCTTGCGGACTGACAGGGCTGGCCGAGACCTTATTCCAGAGGAGGGAGGGCTTACGCATTGCTGAGACTCCGGACATGCAGACCCGGACCGTGTTGCTTTCAGAAAAGCCACTGGCAGAAGATCCGGACCATGGTGAATCTGCCGGTCATGAGCCCTTTCAAGAAACGCTACGCCTGGGTGCAGCTGGCTGGGCACACGGGTGAGCATGGGGCAGGCGCGGTTGTGTGAGTGGGTATAGGGGTAAAGGATGAACTAAGCAGCGCTAATAGTGCGGGTATGCAGGGAGTTTCAAGGCGGCGGGCACCAGCGGGCTGATCCTGAAACGAAGCTCTGAGCCGGAGCGCTACTGCCTGGCGCGGCTGATGGCTGATGCGCTGCGCGGCTGCGTGCCCGCCTTCCACGGCGTGGTGGAGCGCGACGGCGAGAGCTACCTGCAGTTGCAGGACCTGCTCGACGGCTTCGATGGACCCTGCGTACTTGACTGCAAGATGGGCGTAAGGTACGCGTGCCCTGCCCAGCTGGGTGGAGACCACCTGGCGGGAACCCCAGGGCTGGGAAGAGCGTTCTACCCAGTACCCAGGGCCGTGCTCGATGGGGTCTCGGGGTGTGCCCGCTCATGCTCCGTCGCTGCCTGTGCCTCCGTAGGACTTACCTGGAAGAGGAGCTGACCAAAGCCCGCGAGCGGCCCAAGCTGCGGAAGGACATGTATAAGAAGATGTTGGCGGTGGATCCTGCAGCGCCCACCGAAGAGGAACACGCACAGCGCGCTGTCACTAAGCCGCGATACATGCAGTGGCGAGAAGGCATCAGCTCCAGCACCACACTCGGCTTCCGCATCGAGGGCGTCAAGGTGGGCCAGGCCCACTTCGCTTTGCACAGCTCCGGCCCTTCCTCCACCGAGCCCCACAGCGCAGTGTCTGCTCTCCATGTCGGCCCCCCATCCCCCTGCAAAGGCACCCTCTGGCGGCCATCTCTCTGTCCCCAGCCTCCAACATCCCGAGAGGTCCCTTCTTTCAAACTTTCCCTCTCTGGCGGGTACGGGGCCCCTGACACTTCCTGTCCCACTTCCTTAAGAAAGCCGACGGATCCTGCAGCACCGACTTCAAGACTACCCGAAGCCGGGAGCAGGTGATCCGCGTCTTTGAGGAGTTTGTGCAAGGGGATGCGGAAGTGCTGGTGAGCGCTGGATCCTAGAACCCTGAGATATTCGAGAGCCTGAAACTGAGAGGTGCCCTCAGGTCATCCGGTCTACTGCCCTCGCCCGTGACCCCCATCTTAGAATTTTTCACATTGCATTGTAATGGTTTTACGTTCCTTTCCTTCCCTTCTGTTCAGCATACCACGTAGGGGCTTGTATTTTCCTCACCAGGGTATTTGCCAAGCCGAGCCCCCATTGTGGCCCCTAATATTAACAGAGGCTCAATTAGTGTTTAGCTAATTTGCCTTCCTCTTCTACTCTACCCTCTCTAGAAAAGGTATCTAAACCGCCTGCTGCAGATTCGGGATACCCTGGAGGTCTCTGAGTTCTTCCGGAGGCATGAGGTGAGAGGGGTAAGCTCAGGTGGGGGGCTGGAGGGTCTGCGAGGGTTACAGAGGGAAAAGGGTGGAGGAGGTTCTGGGAGAAAGGGCCGTGATCAGACCAAGTGGGGCTCGGCAGGTGATTGGCAGTTCGCTGCTCTTCGTGCATGATCATTGTCATCGCGCCGGTGTGTGGCTCATCGACTTCGGCAAGACCACTCCCCTCCCGGACGGCCAGACCCTGGACCACCGGAGGCCCTGGGAGGAGGGCAACCGCGAGGATGGCTATTTGCTGGGGCTGGACAATCTCATTAGCATCCTGGCCAGTCTGGCGGAGAGATGAGGCTAGGCTCCTGCCTCCCCGCAGACTAGCTGGTCTGACAATGGACCTTCAGGCTGCATCCCTGCCATGAATGCCTGCATGCGGGCAAGAGACTGAAACCCAGAGGTTGGGGCAGTTCACAGGGTCTTGCAGGGCCAAGTGCCAACCGCTATGGGACGCACTGCACGCACCGGGGTTGTCCCCCACCCCCATTCGAGCCCCAGGGGTCCCAGAGCCAATGACACTAATTTACCGGAATAGACTGGGACAATGGGCTTTTTCCTCAGCCCAGTTCTTTTGAGGGGGCTCTGTACCTCTCCAAGGAGGCCAGATAAGGAATTTTATTTTGCAGGCACTAGATCGATTGGTCTAATCTCCCACACTACAATGGACTCCACTTCCCAATAAAACTCAAAGACACCAGCTTTGGCGACTCAGCCTCATCTCCTCCCTCCTTTGGTCTCCTCTTTCTCAATTCCCAGGCATCCCTCATGTCCACTCAGATCAATGGAGGATATGAGTTCTTTATTAGAGCCATTTGTAGGGTTGGGGTCTGCTCAAATGAAGGATGCTTATGGGGGAAGGGCAATCCAGAGAAGGCTTCCTGCAGGAGGCAATTTCAACTCCTGGAGTGGGGGAGGGGTGGCCTCTGGTCCCAAAGATCAAAGACTAGGAGTGGCCAGGCCCCTCCCCAGGAGGCCTGGGGCTGGTTTCCAGGATGGAAAGTTCAGTGGTGCATGCCAGCCCTGAGACAGGCCCAGGCACACAAAACAGACTGGGAGGTGGGGAAAGAGGCTACTGGAATAACAAGCCACCTAGAAGTCTGGGGAGGAGTGCAGGGAGGAACACTTGCTAGCATCAATGCCTGAGTCCTCACCCTTGGGGCCCAGGAGTCATAGGTAGGATTCTAAAGATTCTGAGATTGGAGGCCCCTGGATTTGGGGGGCTTGAGGCCTGAGGGTAGCCAGAGGCCAAGAAGACTCCCTCCCCAGTTCTTCAAGCTCTCCAGATTCAATTTCTGGGCCTGTGGGAATATTAGGCACTCCAAAGACCTGCTCCCCAGCCCAGAAGCTCCTTGCTCCTCCAGGGTGGGCCTCAGTTCCATTGGCAGGGGTGAATCTAGCACATCAGTGTCCTATAATGGGAGGGTAAGGGAGCAGAGGGCCAGTGTTTTACGGCTTCCTTCCTGACCCTCAAGACCAGGATGGTCAGGGCAGGTCATAGGGCATACCTGAGTTTAGTACTGATGATGCTCCAAGATGCCAGCAAAAGCTAGGGCAGAGTTCAGGCTGGTGCTGCCAACAGTGAGTCATGATACAATACCTGGGGAGAAGCAGGAGTTCATGCCCCGCCCCCATGGCTGTGAAGAATCCCCGTCCCTGGGCAACACTCCATACTCACACAGGCCTTGGACAGTCCCTGGGAGGGTCTATATGTCAACTTCCGACTACAAAGTCCAGAGTAACCAGAGTAGGACATGTAACCCAATGAGAAGATCTTCCAGAGCAGTACCCCAGAAGACCTGCATCATGAGTGGGGGAAACTGAATGAAGCCTATCAGACATAGCTTCCCTTTTCCATCACATGAGGTGGCCCAAGGCAGGGAAAGGGAGAGGATGTGTTATCACCAGGAGTCTGTCTTAAATGTGAAGATTCCTTCTAGGAAGGCCTCTGGGGGCATCCACTTGACCGCAGCAGAGCCCGGCCCCCCTTGCAGTGATAACTAGCTCCACAGGAGGAAGGAGGAGAGCCATGAGTTCAAATGCCACAGAGTGCTGCTGGGAAACTCCTTTGAAGCAAAAGGCTTCCCCACCTACCTAGGCCCCACACCTATAGATAACTTGTCAATCTGAAGTCCCCAGTCTTGGCCACTAGGCTGGGCCCAGTGCAGCTCAGCAGGTAGTTCCTGGCAGCAATGTCCCTGTAGAGTCAGCAAAAACAAATTACTGCCAAACTCAGAATCTCTGGTTCTAATCTACTTTCATAAAATTTATGTGGAAGGGCTCATTCTTTGGGAGAGAGTTTGGCTAGGGGTCCCTGGAGCCAAGATCGCTCTCAACCTATAGACAAGTAATTTTCCTCCAAATAGTGGGTCCTGAGCCAGCTAAAGCAGGTTCTGCATGACCAGAGATGACAGCTGGCCCTGGGTTGGGCAGAGGGCACATTAATCCAAAGAGGTTTTGGGATACATGAACAAGGTCTTTAGAGGGGCGTGGAGCGCTGGGAGAAGGGTTACCAGGTGTGGCCAGCTATGCCTCAGGAAACTCTTCATGTCCCCTCCAGACATCAACTCCAGCAGAATCAGAGGATGGGTAGCCTGGAGGCTGAACCTCACACAATGCTCAATATTTTAATGGCTGAACTTGCTGGGTGGGTAGTACACATACCCTATCACCAAAAGGGAAAGAAAACATGCTCTAGGGGACCTCTGTGTCCCTAGGCTTGCAACCTCTCGGCCCCGGGGAAAAAAGAGGCTGTTCCAGCAGGCAGTTCTGGGTGCCTTCCCCACACCTTCCACCCTGGCCCCTGGCCCCAGGTACACTTGATGATGAGTGTCTCCATGAGGAAATCCAGCTTGTCCTGGAGTTCTGGCAGGGTCTCGGAAGGAAAAGGGCACAGAGCTCCTGAGTTCCCCAGACGCTTCAGGAGGGTGGGCTGACCCTAGCTCCAACAATTGTTTCTCCCTCCACTGATCCCTGCTCTCTTACCTCCAGCCAAAGTCCCATCCACTCTCACCTTGACAGCTACCTGCAGGGAACTGGGGTGCCCAGGAAGGTCAATTACCAGTCCTTCATAGGCCTCTCCAAAGGCACCATGGCCCAGGGTTCTGCGGACGACAGGTTGGGAGGGAGTGGGTGGCTGAGCCTGAGGAAGCGTCCTAAAGAGTCTAGTGTCTCCTTTACCTCCCTTGCCCCATCCCTACCCCCCAGCTGGACTTATATGAGAGTCTGAGGGGGAGGAGGATTCTTCACAGCCATGAGTGGGTATGAACTCCTGCTTCTCCCCAGGAATCAAATCATGACATGTCCCCAAGTACAAGCCCTGAAGAGGCAATGTTGACTGACACAGAGCTGGGGCAGAAGAGAGGGCACATGTGGGGTAAGAGTCTGTATGAGGCCATCCCTTAGGTCCTTGCAGACACCCTGGGGTGGAGGCAACGCTTGCTCCAAAGGAATCATTCCCCAGAATTGGGGATGACAGCTGACCCTGGACAAGTTACTTTTCCTTTTGGAGCTTCTCTGGCCTCTATCTCCTCTAAACGAGGGGTTTGAGCTAACTGCTTTCTAGGATTTATAATTCCCCACAGCAAGGAGCAGGATGAGGGGTGGGGTAGGGGTTCAGAGTACATAGATTTTTAGAAGGAGGGGGAGGACTCACCTGAGCAGGGTGACATTGGCTGGGGAAACCTCAGTAAGCCCTGGAAGCAAAGGCCAGGACTGGGCCATGCCAAGCCCCATATGGCAGTAGTAGGGGTTGGGAGCTGTCCTGATGATGGAGGTTCAAAGCTTGCTTAGCTCAAGCTCAGGATCTGGAAGCCTTGTCCCCAGGCCCTGCCACTTCTACGGTTTACTGAAGATGGAAGGAACAATGGCATACTCTCTACCTGCTCATCAGGCCCACTCTGCTTTGCCTCCCCCTGCCCAGGACACCTCTCCAGATGCCCATTAAAGCAAATGTTTTCCCTGAGCCTCTCCAACTGCTTCTACTCTTAGAACCCCAGAGGAGTCTGCTACTGCTCTACTGGGAATAGGGGTCTTGAAATCAGCTGTGTCTGCTCCTGGGACACCACACAGCTCAGTGGAGAGGTGGGCAGCCTTGAATAGCCATACCGGTTGGATGCTTCATAGCCAGAATCAGGACCCCACACACCATAAGGAAGCTCAGTGTAGAGGTCACCCCCACAACCACCCATAGAACCAGAGGGCCTGGGGCGGGTGTGATGGGCACGTCTAGAGACAAAGAGAGATACCTCTTGTGGGAAGCTACTCTCTGTCCCTCTATCCCAGGTTTTACCCATGCCTCAAGACTCAGCTCAAGTGTGAACTTTTCCACAACACTTTCCCCACTTATCCCAGACAAAGCACCTCTCTCTCTCTGGAGAACCCCTAAAACACTTTACACCCCCCGTGGCAATTGCTATTTTGATAATATATCTATATCTAGATGTAGATTTAGATAGATAGATCCATATATCAATATAGATCTAGATGATAGGTAGATAGAAAGATAGATAGATAGATAACTATTTCTCCTCCCACACTAGACCACTAGACTACATACTCCCTGAAGGAAGAGCATGCACTGATTCATCTCCAGTCTCCTGCCTACACCTAACACAGTGCCTGGGACATGGCAGGCAACATGCCCAATACTCAACTTCTCCCAGCCTGTGGCCCCAGGAGTCCAGACCTTCGACAAAGGCAGAACTTACCCATGCTGATGATGTTATCAGCAGCTAGCTCCATGCCCTCTGGGCACATGCATTTGGCTGAGGGGAGTTCTGCTTGCCATTTGAAGTCTTTCAAAAGCCAATGACTACAACTGAGGTGCAGTCAGATCTCCATTTCTCCATGGTTCCCCATTATTATGAGTAAAAGAATAGATATTACAGGTGAGGAAGGTGACATACATACTTTTTCCCAGCCATGTGGTTAATTCTAGCCCTGGACTTTGGAACAAGAGGCAACACCAGGCATTTACGTGTGGGTGGGAGGGCTTGGGAGACTTCTGTCTAGCCTGGATACTCCCTCTTCTGGAATCCTTGAGCTCAAAGGTATTTGAGAATTCACAGCAAGGAGATACTTGACAAGCTCTCCAGAATGCCCAATGCTGGCATCACAACTGACAGCCCAGTTCTCAAATTCCTGTGCTGTGCAAGAAGCAGATAGTTTACAGTGCAGAATTGATGGCTCAGATGGGAGTGGGCTTAGGGATTGAGGAAAAGAGCCAGGCCAGGATGAAAGGTGGGAGATAGGGGCCAAAACCTGCCAGAGGCTGCAAGTAGAGATCATTGCTAGGGTGTGGGAAGGATAACTCATCCTCCCCATTAGCCCAGAAGATATCGGTCTCAGAGGCATCACCTCCTGGAAATAGAAATGGAAATGGAAAGAGGGTTTGGCTACAAAATGAGGGGGAAAAGGGGTACACAGCTGCCTCACAGATGGGAAGCTGGCTTATGAAGATTGGGGAGGCTGGAGTCTTCCAGTGGAAATCCTAGTGTGGCCTTCTCTGCGCTAGCATTACAATACAGGTGCTGCCAGTTCACAAGGAGGAGCCAGGAGCCAGGGAGTGGGAAGGGAGTAATCAGCTGGACCTGTCTCACCTCCTTTTCTGTCTAACCCCTCTGGTCCCACATCCTCAGTTATGAAATGGGAGAGGCCCAACCACATGTTCCATTTCTGTGATAATGGAGAATTATACATATATATATATATGTGTGTGTGTGTGTGTGTGTGTGTGTGTAGCATGTGTGTGTGTGTACACACACACATATAAAGTACTTATGAACAGTACAGCCCGAACAAACACAAGGCTCTGTTTCTTTACATCGGTGGTTTCTAAACTCTAGAGTATATTAGAATCACCTAGAGTTTCTGGTTCAGTAGGTTGGAGAGAGGCTGAGAATTTTCATTTCTAACAACTTCCTAGGCTATACTGATGCTACTGGTTCAGAGACCACACTTTGAGAACTGGCTTAAGCTATCCCTGCCTTTCTGCCTGTCCTCTCAGTTTGCTACCTCAACCATTCTAAGTTTCTGGGCTGCTGCAGAACCGAGGAGGAGACCTATTGTGATGGGAAAATCCTGGATTTAAATGACAATCTAGAGAGTCCAGTCTGCATGTGTGATTTGCAACTTACCTGACCTCTTTTTCTAAGAGCAATTTATTACTCTACCTGCTCTGGCCTGGAGCAGCGCTCAACACATTTCCCATCCATCCTTCCGAAGGACTCGGCCTCTTCTAAGGCTCTACCTCGCTTCACCCTGGGGGTGGCCCAGTAGCCTCCGCTGCCTCTGTAGGCAGGCCCCCCGCTGCCACTCCTAAGCCTCCTGCTGTGGCCGAGCCAAATGTAGCCCAGCTCTCTGAGCAGCCCTGGCCGCCCTCAGTCTCTTCCCGTTAGCTGCCAGCCTGCTGAGAGCGAGCCCGCAATGTCCAGACTCCCCCTCCACCTGAGAAACGACAGCAGAACGTCTGGCCACGGGGATGGGGAGCACACCCGCCTTCCTTGCATTCCCGCACCCGCTCCTGCTGCCTCGCCTTTCCCGCTACTCCCGCGCTGCAGAGCAGCTCTCTAATTTTCTGGGAGGCCTGAGTCCCGCCTTCTTCCTGCCGCTTCAGGTGGGCGCGATCGCCTCCTCCCGCCGCCACCAGCAGCAGCTGCAGCTTGTCCGCGTGCAGCTAGGGGGCCAGCGGCGCTTTCAGGGGCGCGCCCTTCAGCCGTCGAGTGAGGACCTGGGCATTGGGCCAGGGCTACCTACCCGCTGGGGCTGTAGTAAGGGAAGGAGCTCCCAGCCAGGCCTATGGCCCGTACGTAGAGCTCCGGTGTGTGCGCCCGTGGGAAGAGGTTTAGGATTCTAAAACTGAGCGCTGGTACTCAGAGCTGCCCCGTGAAGGCGAGCGCGTACCTGAAAGATGTAGGTGGCTACCCCACCTCCGGCCCAGCGCCGCGACCCCAGGACCCCTTTGGTCCCATCCTTCGCCCGTGCTCCTCAGCGGCTCTCCGAGACAGAAGAGCTGGCTTTTCCAACTGCCCTGCTAGTATCGGGCGCCATAGGCTGGGCTCCGGCCCCTCCTCTCATAGTGACAAGATCTGAACACTCAGAATCTCCCCCTCCTTCCACCCAGCCTTCTCCCTGGGGCTCCTGAGCCGCCCCTTCCCACTGGCTCCACTTACTCAGGGACAGGCTGCCCCATGAGGGTGTAAAGCGGCTCCCCATGCCCAAGGCAGAAGACCGCCGAGAGGAAGATGCCATGCGCCCCTGACAAGTATTTCTTGGCACCTTTGCCGCCCGCCTCTCCATAGGTTGAGATCCTGATGAAAACGGGTGCTGAGTCCCGGGCCCTAGATCGTGGGTCCTGGGGCTACCTGTCTAGGGCGGAGGATGGTGACACAGGCGACTCCAGAATTTCTTTTTTTTTCTGCCTACAGCATTAGGTTTTCCAAGGTGGTCTCCCATCCAAGTACTAACCAGGCCCCACCCTGCTTAGCTTCGGAGATCAGGCATGTTCAGGGTGGCATGATCCAGAATTTCTTATCTGAGGGACTTAAGAGGCTGTAGTCGATTATGAAGGGAGGAGACTAGGTTTGCACTCTACATTAGACTTTACACTTATTTTTTCGGGGGCTTAATGGAGATGGGGAGAAAGCTCATCTATACCTTGGCACCACCGTGGGTTAGGGGTCCTCTGCTTGGTAGGAACAGGCTCCTGGATATGGACTAACTCAGTGGTGACTATTGCTGCCCTTCTCCCGAGTTCTGCTGAAAAGAGAAAGTCACCAGGGCCACACATTGCTGCGGAATACCCTAAAATGCAATGCGCACGTGGCCTTTCTTGCTCTGACAGTAGAATCTCAGACTCACAGGTCACTACCCACCTCTATCCCTGCTACACACTTACAGGTACTGGCCGGGGCCTGGCACCACAACTGAGTGCCTCTCAAAGGCCTGGCAGCCACTGTCACCACCACACTGCTGCCGGTGTTCACCCAGTCGCACTGTGTGTGGGCCCGCGCCTTTCGCAGATGGAGAACTGCCAAGGCCACCCCAGTGTCGGGGAGCAGGAGGGGAGGCAGGGGTCAGAGAGCACCTGCTCCTGCCAGGTATGGTGATCCAAGAGAGGAAGAGGCCTGCAGCCCTTTGAGGGGATAAGGGAAGTGGCAGGCTCTAAGCCTCTGGGCAGAGTGGTGATGTTTGTGTCCTGGGGGCTTGGAACTAGAGTGCGTGAGTTTGACAGAAAAGGAGCCTCGGACCGGGAGTTGGAGCAGAGAATGGCTCCTGAAAGGTGACAGGGAGACAGCGTGGTTGGGGGTGGGGGCAGGTTATTAATGGGGAATCGGGGATGAAGAAATAGAGAGAAACTCTCTTGATAGCCAACCTTGCCTCTTGCGGCCACGCCCCTAATCCTACCCTATCCTACAGCCCGGAAGCCGGCCCCAACCCAACCTTGGTTGCCCAAACCCTGCGGGGTGCCCTCTGATACCTCTGGAAGTTTCTCTCCCGGAGAGCCCCTCCCAGCGAATGACTTGGGAGTCGCACTGAGCTCGGTCCTGCAGCCAGCTGCTCTCCCCTATCTTCTCCTCGACTTAGCTTGGAGGTCCCGCCCCCAGGCAGTGCGGAGACCCCACTGCCTGTCCCTCTTTTCCGAGCTGTGTGATCCGAGTTTTTCTTGGTCCGCACTTCTCAAGCACCTACTCAGAGCATTGGCCGTAGGGTTCAAGACCTCCAAAAAAGAGCCATTGGGACCCAGTCTGTCTTGACTGCTGTCTCCAAGCCTAGGAAAGTGTCTCTGGCAGGACAGTTTGCTGACTGCTGGAAAGCTCATACCCGCAGCTCCAAGCCCAGCAGAAACTGGTCACAGAGGCCCATCGCCCAGTCTTCCCAGGTAGCTAGGTTTGCTGGCTCAGACCCGGCCACTTCGGCCCCCAAATGCTGTTTATATGGATGTCAAGCCGCTTGCTAGACACCATGGGGCCCTAAAGCCGCCGTCGTGGCCACTCTCACCTCAGATTCCAGGATGCTGAAGGAGGGATGGGCAGAGAATATGAACAGAGAGGTCCCCATGCTTCCTGGAAGAGCCTTGCGAAGACCCCTACCCAAGACCTCAGTCTCCAGCCACTGGGTCTGCTACTGGCTGCCCCAGGGAATGGGGTCAGAGGTAGGGAAGTGCCCCCACCCTTTTGAGGCAGCACCATGAGAAAGTGGAGAGCAACATCCCTAAAAACCTACATGGGCAAAAAAAGCAAAAAAAAAAAAAAAAAAGGAAAAAAATCTACATGGACTTCTTGGTCTCTCACATCAGGAGCAGTGGGTGTGTATGTGTACTTCCTTAATGTTGGCAGTGGTGATAACACATGGGAAATGCTCTTTAAACTGTCTCAAGTAAGGCATCATTACTTGCCATTACTTGTCTTTCAATAACTTTGTGACTGCAAGTCTCCACTTCCCGACACCCTCAGAACCATGGATGTCTTGGTTCACCTCATACAATTCCATCGCCTGTTAACTCTGCACGACTTATTGTGATGGGTGAAAGCCTGGATCCTGAGGTCATATCTGAGTGCTAGTACTGTACTAGCATCCCTGGTCAATGGGTGATGGTGCACAGTCACAAATATTCTGAGTTTCCCCACTACCTACAAAATCATAGGAAGGGAAATTGCTCTGTAAACCACAAGGCACCCTACAACTCTGAGGGTCATTCAGCTTTCAGATGGCTTCAGATGTCTTCCTTACTCTTTTGTTCAAAATACTAATTTTAAAGGCTGACGTCTGTTTTCAATATAAAACACTGGGAAAAAAGAAGGTATAGTAGTACTTTGCTACTTGGTAAAGTCTCTGAGTATATATGGCTAGATGTAGACACAACAGTGATTTTGTAAAAACTCTGGTACCTATGCCCTATTTAATTCTACAGATATTCTACTATGAGGTCACAGAATTTAGTTTGCAAGGTCCCTGTAAGCCAATGGTTCTCAAAGTATGACTGAACCCAGATAGTAACATCAGTATTACCTGGGAACTTCTTAGAAATGCAAATTATTGGGTTCCACCCTAGACCTACTGAATCAGGAACACTGGTGTAGAGTCCAGCAATCTGTTTTAACTCATTCTCCAGGTGATTTTTGTCACATGGTAAGTCTGAGAACTATTAGTGTTTGCAGATATAGTAGTTGCTTAATAAAACCTATTGCATAATTCTGTCTTTAGCAGCTCCATTTATGGGGAGTAGGTTTTCTATACCTCCTGACAAGGCATACCACACTCACTCTGACGATCTGTAAACACAATGATAAGTAATTCCACACAACAAATGACACCAACCTTAAGTGTGAGAAACGCTATCAAAAAGAGATGAGCCAATAAACCAGTTATGCTTTGACCCACTCCTCCCTAGCCTTTGCCTATCACCAATAAAGTCCATAATGAAGGGGTGTCGTAGGACAATGCTATAGACCGAACGGTTGTGTCCCCACAAATTCCTATGTTGAAACCTAATCCTCCAATGTATCTGGAGGTGGGGCCTTTGGGAAGTGATTACATCATGAGAGTTCCACCCTCAGTGGTGGAATGGGATTAGTGCTTTTATAAAAAGAGGTCCCAAAGAGCTTCCTTGTCCCTTCTGCAATGTGAAAGCTATGAATTAGGAAGCAGGTCCTGACCAGTCATCAAATCTGCCAGCACCTTGATTTTAGACTTTCCAGCTTCCAGAATTGTAAGAAATAAATTTGTTGTTAATAATCCACCCAGCCTACGGTATTTTTATAGCAGCCCAAATGGATAAGACAAATGTCTACTGTACCAGTCTGATTTATGGCTCCTTCATGTCTTAGGATAGCAGTTTATGGAAATAAGGGATCATTAAGAGATAAATAAGGGACCATAGGAAATAAAGACCTCATTAAGGATACCTATACTTCACAGGGACTGCCAAGAGAGTCCTTCACAAGAAGTGCTTCCATTCTCAAGAGCATTGCCCTGGCCTGCCTCTACTCCAGAACTGGGATCCACATTTTAGTTGTGCCCAGATGTAAACTCAGTTTTCACCTCCCACTCATAATTCCTCCCCCATCTCTCTCATGCTTCTCTCCTTAGATAACCCAACCCTTCATATCAACCTTGAACTAACATATCTGAAATCAGTCCAAATCAGATTTCCAGGAGATAAAAAAAATCTGTTTATTTCAGTGCATAGCTATAGCACTCCTATATCCTAGCCTGGGGTGGGGGTAGGGGGAAGAAGGAAGTGTACTTAGTTTGTCTTGTCCCCAACAGGGGGTAAATAGCTAAGTCACCATTCATTCTCAGCACAGACCCTCAGAAGCCCCAGATCCTGAGCTCTAGATATTAGGATATAAAGGTAGGGCTCACCCTGCTCCAAAAAAGCTCAAACAGCCTGATTCCAGGAAGGCAAGCCTTCTGCTCCTTTGCCTCCTGCCCACCCTTAGAATACAAGCGCTGCTGTCTAGCCAGGTTTCTGTTGGTGAATTCCTGGAGGATGTATCCATCTCTTCATCTGTAGCAGCTATACTAGGTCTCTGATGCCATTTTGGGGCATCCCTGAGGTCAGTCTCTGAAGGTACTGCTGACGCAGAGGGGGCAACTGGGGATATAGCTCAAAACCCTCTGGAAGGGAAGAATTAGGAAGCTTATAGTAGAGGAGGTGCTGCTGGAGACCCTGCAAAGAGGGAAGAAACTTTATGAAGTGGGGAGTGAGATTCTGTTGAGATCTCTGTCCCCCCAAAGCCCTCTATTTTCCCACCATCCCTCCAGGATGTGCCCCACCGTACCTCATCTGCCAGAAGCCAAGTTTTCTGCAGCATGTTCCTACGGGCAGCCTTAACCTGATCCTAGAGGCAGAAGAGGGAGAAGTGGCACTGGGTCAAGGCTTGGTACCCATCATTGGCCCTACCTGGCCCTCACCTACTCTCCAGCTGGCCCAGAGGCAGCTTAACTGCAGGCTCCCTTTCTCCCTCTGAAGATGGCAATTTAACTTACTGAGCTTTTTGGGTCCTGGGAGAAGATGAAGCTGTTGACATGAGCCACAGCCACGGCATAGAGCACTGGGCACCAGTGTGGACGGAGTGCACTAGTAACCAAAGCCCGGAAGTAGAGCTGAAGGAGGTCCAGGTTGTCTTCAGGAGGCCGTGTGTAGCATTCTAGGGACACAGGCAACTGTGACAAGGAAGATGAGATATGCTGAGGGTGAGGGCTGGAATGTGTATCACCAAACAACAGGGTGGATGGTTAATGGTCACATGAATCAAATCATGAGGGCAAAGGTCAGGTCCTGGACAGACATCCTTCCCTCTCTATCACAAGGATCAAGGTTAAAGACTAAGGAGCTGGAAAACAGCAAAAACTGAGAAGCAGGTGTACATTTCTACTTCCTACCACAACTTGTTTAATCTACTTAAAATGAAAACTTTCAAAATGTCATGTTCAACTGCTCAATTATATTATCAAACCTTGCAAAAGTTCATGTTGTTTGAACTAGTAATTCTCTTTCTAAAAAATTATTCTTAATTCCCTGCAGAAATTATTAAGAGAGAACTAGAAATAAAATTGTCCAATAGTGTTTATCACAGTGCTACTTAAAATGGCAAAAAATCAGAAACAACTTTAATGCCCACCGAGGGATTCTGTTAAAATAAACATGGGCACACCTACAAAATGGGTTATTAAATAATAAAAAATGATTTCTTAGAAATAAAATGTTAAAGAAAACATTATGCAGTGATTCCAATTTTATAAAAATACATATGCACATAAAAAAGACTAGAAAAGATACATCAAAATGGTTACCACTGGACAGTGGGATGATGGTGACTCTAATGTTCTTTTTAATTCTCAAAAATATTTTATACTTTAGTTTTTTATATAAAATAGAATATATCTTATATACACATGTTAAATGTATTTATATATTAAAATATTTATATTTTAAGTTTACCAGAATACATTATAAGAAAAACTTCAAAATCCAACCTTTAAAAAATAGCTCTTTACAGCTTATAAATTTAACTCAACCTGATATTTGAGGTCCTCTAGGACTTTATTAGCCTTGTTTCCAAGTTCACAAACTGAAATATGTTCTAGACTGCTCCCTTCTCCCGACCTGCTATATTCATTCTTGCCTCTGAGCTTTTACTTATTCTGTTCTACTAGATACATTCTGTCCTTCCTTCTCAACAATCCAAATCTACCCGATCTTCAGTGCCCCTGATAAGAAACCTGAGGCCCACCAAAGCTCCCTACTCCTCAAGATTGTCCCCAGGACCCAGTACAGAATGCCCATGGTAGGCTCTGCTGGGCTGAGAAAGTACCTGAGTCAGAGGCAGGCCCAGAGCTCGCAAGGCTCCCACGTGCTCCCCAAAGAGGGCGAGGCGCAAGGTGACACTGAACCGCCGCTGCAGGGGAAGGAGTACCAGAGCCCCAAAGAGGTGGTCCCCAAAAGAGACAGCCTCAAAATGCTCCAGGAAGTTGGCATAGAGGTCAGGGAAAGACGTCAGGCCAGGAAGTGGGCAATCCAGGTTGAGGTCTAGCAGGACTTCAGGCTGGCAGAGCCGGGCCAGGAGGGCTGCCACCAGATGTTGTACTGGGGTCTCCCGGAACAGTTCACTGTCTACCAGGAACACACACATGAGCCGTGCCAGGCGGGCAGCAGGGGGCACAGCCCAGAGGGCCTGGGGGCGCCAGCTCTCCAGGACTAGCACCCACTGCAGGGCCCGCATGGCTGTGCCCACAGTGTCAGCAGCAGGGAACCCGGTGGGGGTGTCTGAGGACTGGTGGTAGAGGTGGATCAATGGCAGGAAAGGCCAGTCAGTGGGCAGCAGTGGCCCCTTAGGCAAGGGGAGCAGTAGTGCTGGGACTCGCTGTAGCTCCCTTCGGTATAAGGCCTGAGAGGCTAGCAGGCTGGCTTGGGCCAGTGAGCAGTGAGTCAGGTAGCAGCTGCGGATGCTGGGGAGGTCCTGGCAGGCCTGGGCCAGCAGGGCCCCTCGCTCGCACCCAGAGTCCCTGCTGCTCCCTAAGGATAGTCGGTCAGAGAAGTCAGCTGCCTCTGGACCCCCTGATGCTCTTTCCCTGTAACAGAACCCAAAAGCCAAAAATGAGGGCAGAAACCACAGCACCCAGAAGGTCATGCCAACCCACCAGGGCTTTCCAGAGGTTCCTAGGTTCAATATTGCTCCTCCCTACTTCCCTAATAACCTCCCATTTAGTGTGTGTGGCAGTTAAGAGGATGGACACTAGAGCCAGCTGCCTAGGTGCAAGTTTACAGTACTTCTCTGTGCCTCAGTTTCCTCATAGTAAAATGGGGATAATAGTAATACCTATCTACCTGGCAGGGTGATCCCTTTATAAGGTATGTAAATTTCTAATTACAATGTTGTACACCTGAAACTAATATTGTGTCAACTATAATTAAAAAATAAATTAAAAAAAATACCTACCAGGTGCTGTAGGCATTAAAAAAAAAAGTAATACCTACTTTATGGTACAGGTAAAATACTTAAAACATAGGCAAATATTAAGGGACTACCAGACACAGAGTAAATACTCAGTAACCATTAGCTATTTCATATGTATAACTAGTTTACATACCATTTTTTAGCTATATGGTTACACTTAAGTCTCATAATAATTCTTTAATATGGTTATCCTCATCCTCACTTTACTAATGAGAAAATGGAAGCTCAGACAGGTTAAGTGTAATTCATAGAAGGAAGAGAATTAAGCCCAGGTCTCCTGGCTCCAAATTCAGGACAGCTCTATCAACAACCACAGCAGCCTCTCAAAGGGGTGAGTTGATGCCACCAACCCTGGACTTACGGGAGGAACTCCAGCCTGAATACACAGCTCAGAAGTAGCTCATGGGCAAGGTGCTCGCTTCCAGGCAGCAGCCGGCTCAGCAGGGCCAAGGCCATGCTATGATGGAGGGCAGCATTGGTGGCTGGCACTAGCTGGAGTGTTGCCTGTGGACAGAAGGCAGGGGCCAGGGGTTTGAGAGGGGACAAAGAAAAGAGAAGTAAGGATGAGGATTTAAGCAAAGAGGATATATGCTGAGGGGCACATCTGGAGGAAAGCAGGAATTGCATGTCCTGCCAGAAGCAGCACAGGTTCCAGAGAAGCAGGATGGAGATAATGGGGGACAGGGGAAGGGAGGGAGTGAATAGAGGTATGGGGGTGAGGCGGGGCTGGCGGATACCCACCATTCTCTGGGCTAGGGTGAGTGTCAGGTACTGCAGGTGGTACTCATGGCGCAGGGCCCACGCAGAGAAGGGTGTGAGCTGCGGCACAGCCATAGGAGCCACACACTGGAGGAAGTAGTTCTGGAGTCCTGGGGCAGCCAATATGGTAGCCAGCTGAGGAAAAGCAAGCTTGTTCAGATCTAGACAGTGACTCTGATCCCTTCTGGGGGTCCCCAGGTGGCTGCTCCCTCACCAGCCAAACTCAGAGAAATGTGTGCTGGCACAAAAGGCCACCCTCCCCCTTTCTTTCTGACCCCTGCCATCTCGGCTCCCTGCCTGGCCCCTAAACAGGTACCTAGGGCTCACCTGGCCACATAGCCCCTTGTGGATCCGGACCAGGGTGTTGAAAAAAGAAAGGAGGGCAGTGAGGACTGGGAAAGGTGAGGCTGAGCCAGCCAGACTGAGAGGGGGGCAGCCTCCTGTGCAGCCCAGTGACACGAGGCTGGAGAGAGCTTCGGGGGACGGAGCACAGGACTGCGGGTTGCAGAGAGGAGAGCAGCGCCTAGAAGCAGAATGGAACAGTTGAGGGGGGCTCTAGCCTTATGTGTGCCAGGCTAGAACAGGCAGGGGCTTGGCTGTGCAGATCAGTGCCCACCTTCCTCAGAGTCCCCAACTGCTGCCTGCTAGGAAGTCAGGTTTCCCTCTGGCTGAGGGCTTCCACCTGGGATGGACCAATGAGCTAGATCCCGGAATCCTACAAGCAGAGAAACTGCCTCCCCTCTCAACTATACACACATCGTACGTACCCAAGGGAATTCCACAGGCTGTCCAAAGTGGGCTGGCTCAGCAGGGGCAGTAGCAGCTCCTCTGACAGGCGCTCCATGTCCTGAAGCCAATCCCCTGGGCACAAGCCTGGCTGGGGGACCAATGGGATCACTGAGCTAACAGCCCAGGGAACCTATTCTCCTCAACTCCGTGTACCCAACAGTTTCAAAAGCCCCAAAGAGTCAGTATTGGGAGGCTTCTGCCTTCTGATCCTTCTGGAGGGAGAGAAGACCCTGCGGTTGCTCTAGGACTAGTTGTCTGGGGTCCTGAGGGAGCATAAAGGCTCCAAGGAGGCTGAGATGCTGCTTGGAGTTCTCAGGTCTCCACCAACATGGCTCTTTGGAAGCTCTACTGGATATGTAGGTGGAAAGAGAATGAAAGGTAGGAGAGAAAAGGTGGAAGGTAGGAAAAAGTGGAAATGAGGAGGTAGGAGTGAAAAGGTAGAGACAGAGAGAGAGAGAAAGAGGGTAGAGTGTTAAGATAGAGGTGGGGCACCCAGGGCACGGTGGAGGGCAGGCAGGTGACACTCACCTGCTGGCTCCAGGCCTGGTAGTAGGCATCGAGGAAGAGCAGGCAGGCGGTGGGCACTGGGCCCAGAGCACTCCACATCTCAGGTCTGGGCAGCAACTTCAAAGTCTGTCTTAGACATGGCTCCACAAGAGGCTGGAGCCCTGACACCTGTGTCCAAGTGATCAAGGAAGGGGTGGCCCCAGCAGAGTCACTACAGGAGTGCCAAAAGGGGCAACAGTGAGGATCTGACTGCCTTGATTCCCCTTTGAGCTCTAGCCATCCTCTCCCTGGGGAGGAGGTCTCCTGCCTGTCCCAGAGCTCCTGGTAGAAGGTACCTGCCTACAGCTCATGGCTGTTACCTACCTGCTGGGTTTGGAGGCAGTGTCGCTGGCTGTCAGGGTCAGCTGGGTGAGAACAGTGAGCAATGAGGCTATCCGCTGCATGGTCAAGGGCTGAGGGAGGTGGGTGCTGAGCTCCTTCGGCACGGCCTGCAGGGCCCGAATCAGCACTGGGTATAGCTCCCTGGGGAGAACAATTACTGCCTTTCAGTGTGTAAAAGAGAGATGGAGATATAAGACACAGGCCAAAACCCACCCCAGGCCTCTACAGTCTGTTTAAGGACCATTAGAAGGGAGAAATCCCAGGGCTGGGTACTGATGGTAGGCTTCAAGAGGGAAAGAAGGCTGGGAGTTGAAGGGAAGGAGGGAGCCCTCCAAGGCTTCCCCAAAAGGAATTTAAATCTGATTTATACCAAAGCTGTTGTGCATAGAATGTAGTTAATCCAGCTTTGTTCCACTCTCTCCTGGCTGGTCCTGACCTCCAAGCCCTCTTCTTTACTCCCAGAATCCCCTTTTCCTCATTCTCAGTCTCCCTCCAAGATAGAAGCCTGGAGCAAGGCTGTCATCAGGTTAGGCCACAGTTCGGAACTGGAAGGGTCTGCGAGGAAGCCTACCTCGTCTCTCCTCACCTGTAAAGGTCACCACCCTGGCCATAGGAGGCAGCTACAGCCCACAGACGAAAGGCCTCAGTATTCAGCGTCTCAGCTTCCTCTGGGGGCAAGGCCAGTTCCCGAGGAGCCTCAGCTATAAAGCGGCACAGCCGGCTCCGGAGATCAAAGTTGCTCAACTGAGGATGGAGAGAGTCTAAGAATCAAGGTCATCTTGGAGTCCCAAGTAGCCTCAGGTCCTCTCACTATAGTGATTGGCTCAACTCAGCCCTGTTCCAGGCCCCACTGGTACCATAGAATCATAGCTCTGGGCTAGGGTGAAACTATCTCATCCATCCCTCTCTCCTCCTCTCCCCTCCTCTTCTCCTTTATAGCAAGCACTTGGTGAGTACTTTTTCTAGGGCCACTTGGCTATGAGTGATGGGTGCCCATCTGTATGTGGCTCTTCTGGTCTGTGTCCACAGAACAGGGAGCCCTCCCTTCGTAACAAGAGCAGCGTAGGCCTACAGGATTCACTAGGCTCCAGGTGACTAGGTTCGTCACTGGTGGTTTTCATTGCATTTCTAAGCAACTGGATCAGAGACACAGAAGATGTCATGAGTGGGCCACCCAGAGTCCAGGAGCCATGGCTTAGCCTCCAACTCAGCACTGTTTCAAGGTCCCCCACCTCCGCCCCGCCCCTTGCCCTATATCCTGCTCACCAGCCGGGCAGCAATATTCCTACCAGCCGAGGCAAGGACACGAAGTAGTTTCATGGCAGCAGCACAGGGAACTTTGTGTAGACTGGAGGTAGGCCCCACCCCAATGGGGGACCAGCTGGTGGGCAGGAACTCTCGAACTATGGTCTCTATCAGCCGAGGGCACTCCAGAACCTGTGGGGGACAGGAGGAAAGAGAAGTAGGGAGGCTAAGGGTCAAGATCAGGCCCAGCTAAGGCCTTCCCCTGCTCCCTGCCTCCTCTTTCTCACCCGTGTGGCTGACTCCAGGGAATGCCGGGCCAGGCGAATGAGCATGGCCAGGATGTCAAGGACCACAGAAGGTCCTGGGCAGGTCACCTCCAGAATGTAGCGCAGCCGAGGAAGCAGGTTGGTGGCCAGAAGCCCCTGGGGATCAGAGAAATAAACCCACTGCCAAATGCAGCTAGGCTTTGATGACCCTTCTTGCCCAACAAGTGCTTGCTCTTGAGGTCATGAGAAACATGCAGCTGTCCCAGCATCTTCACCTTAATGACATCATACTGGGCCAAGTCAGATGGAGGCCGGTTTCCTTCCTCAGGGCTCTTTCTTTTTGTCTTTTCTGTTGGGTGCTCTTCATCCTCATCCTCATCTTCCTTGTCCTCCTGGCTGGGCATCAGAGGAAACACCAAAGCTCCATGATACCAGGAGAAGGTGCTGTCAAGGAGCTCCTGCCAGAGGAAAGAGAATGGGGTGAGAAGAAGGATTCAGGCCAGGAAGTAGGTCCAGGAGTAGAGAGCAGAATCACCCACAAAGAAAAGGCAAGGCTCCACGCTTTGGGGCCTTTAGGAAAAGAGGGTGACGTTCTCATCTCATGTTTTGCTCTGCCTAGCAAAGCCTTTACAATGTGGGCATGCCCAGCAGGAGGAGCAGGGACTCTGATGTCTCAAAGCCCCATTCCTATCCATGTTGTACCTCATCTCCAGGAGCCACCAGCAGAGCCCGAAGAGCCTGGACAGCAGCTGCGATGACCCCATCCACTCTGTCATCCAGGGAGAAGCGCAGCAGGAAGAGGAAACCAGCATCCAAAAGGAGGTGCAAGACACTGCCCACTAGCTGGCCCCTAAACTCACCAGCCTGAGCCTGGGAGGCAGGAGGATAAAACCTTGTAGGAGGAAGTCATAGTCTTTGTCCTAAACCCTTCACTTGCCCACCTATGACCCTGGGTTTAACTCATTCCCCATCTGACCCACAGACGGCCGGTGTATGGCCTAGTGAGCCAGAGTGAAAAGGGCAGGAGGTAAGACTAAGGTTGAGAGGTGAGATGTGCGGGTTGGCAGGACAAAACCACTTACCCTGCCAATGACCTGGGCCAACACGTGCAGTGCTAGTGCTCTCTGCTGGGACACCTGGCTGCGCGTCAGGTGGAACAGCTCTTGCAGGGAGTACCCTGCTCTCTGGGGTAGAGACAAGAAATCAGAAAGAGCCAAGACACAGGGAGCACCCCTCAACATATATGCAGCAACCCTTATGTAGAGGTGGGACCTGGAAAATTTATGTGGTCTCAGTGGGTAGGCAGAGTTTACCCTGGAATATAGGGTAAGGTAGTCCCTGGAATAGGCTTCAGGAGCTGAGCCTTGGAGGTTCTTGAGTACAGGATGTATGTGGGGAGAGTACAGCAGAATGGTGTGGCAGGAATGAGACTGTGGAAGGACTGTTTTGCAGGGTTAAGGAGCCAAGACCTTATTCTGTGAGCAGAAAGGAGCAAGGAAACTTTCTCAGGCAAGGCATGGCCCAAGCTGGGCCAGAGGGAATCAGCATGGCAGCACCATGAGGAATGCGATGGAACGGCATGACAGAGAAAGACAGAGCAATAGAGCAGGCAAGAGGGAACAAGGCTCTTATCTAGGAAACATCAAGGGGAGGTGAGATAGGAGTGGCAAGTTCTGGCAACTGACTAGAAAGTGAGGGAACAAGGAGAAAGATTTTGAACCTAAGAACCAGAATGGACAGAAAGGCCATACAGAAAGGGCATAGAGGAGGTTGAAGGCATCTGACCACATGGTTGTTAAAAGCTGCCCAGTCCTCCCTGAGCCCTATGCCTCACCTCTGCCTCCTCTCCATGGTGGTGCAGTCCCAGATGGGTGGGTAGGTCCACATCAGGGGCCAGTAGCTCTCCTTGAAGACTGAATCGGGCCTGCATCCTCTAATGAGAAGAGAAAGAAGACTATGGGCTAGGGACAGTACCAACTTCCCCACACCCATTCTTTACCTTAAATCCAAGGCCTCTCAGGGCTTAGGTCCTGATTCTATCTCTGACTAGAAATGGGGCTCCTCTGGCCTATGGTGCCAGAAGGGTGAGCGCACGGGAAAGATGTTTCTCAAGCCCAGGGAAAAAAAAAAGCCTGAGTTCTAGGTACAAAGCTGCAGCCCCACTCCCACCCCATTCCACCCCTGTAGGCCAGCTGGCCCTCCTCACCTCCTGCATCTGCTGCCGCTGGAGTGGGGGCAGGTCCTGGGTCCAATAAAGCTTCTCTAGCTCAATAGTGTCCATGTGTAGCCATTCCTTGTGTGGGGTAACAGGCAGTGCCAGAGCTGGGGAGATAGAAGCACAGTACTATTTACTAAGGAGCTCAACTCATTGACTCACCGATGTCCCAGCCATCACTGAGCAGCAGCCACATCTACCTCTGTCCAGGAGTCTGGCAGACTCTGCTTTTGGCTATGGCTAAATGGCATGACCCAGGGGCTGGAACTCCTGGGAACTGGGCAAATGTCTCAGATATGGCAGAACACACCCAGTCCCTGGCTCCAGCCCCTTTCGGACTGCAAGGATTTGTTGGGTAGGGAAAAAGGAAGAGGAAGAGGTAAGGAAGAGAAGAGAAATGGAGCAGAAGAGGAATGGAGGACCACACATATCAGGGAAAACAATTCTCCATTGCTAAGTATCGACCTCCTAAAGGAGCAGGACAGTGGGAACAATGAGGGGGTGGCCATACTGCTTCAGTGATGTACAAAACACACACCCAGAACATCTTCTTGCTTCCTCACCCCAACCCCTACCCAAACTGCTCAGCTGGCCTGGAGCTCATTTAGGGGCAAGAGGTTCCTGGCTCTCATAATTCAATTTCTTTTGTTAATGACTAATAAAATAATCAAGGTCCTGGCAAATGAGTGCTTCTATTGGCCTCTCTGCTTCAGGTCTGGCATGTTCATACAACTTACGTCAGACTCTTATCCCATCTCCCTAGCGCTGCCATCTTCCTCCCAACATCGAGAGCAGAGGCAGAAAACTCTGGGATGGATGGAGCCACAGCTGGGGCAGCTATTGCAAAGGCAGAGGGAAGATATCTGCCAGGAGAGGGGGCCATTTGGCCACCACACACTCCTACTTCTTACCAGGGAAGGGAGAGAAGGAGCAATAAGAGGACAAGAAAACAGGAAGCATGTGCAGGAAGGACATACACATCAACAAAGGAAGACTGATTTCAAGGCAATAACGACGTCCAAAAACAGAGACGATTCTCTGTTTTCTCATCTGCCAGGCCCAGGAGAACTAATACTTTCTTCTACTTTGATTTCCAAAAAGATGTTCCTCCAGCTCCAAACCTGGGGCTCCTGGTTCCAGCTCATCGTCCTGCCTGGACTCACTGACAGAAGGTGTCATTAGGGGCTCCTCTCCAGTGACCTCTGGAGAGGGTCCTCTTGGCCTCTGCTCCTCGGTGGCCTTTTCTTCTGTTTGCTCGTGGGTGCGGCTGCGAGATCTCAAGAAGGCAACCAAGCTGGGATCTAGGAGAAGGTACAGGGGAGAATAGGTGAGGACAGATCCTCCCTAGCCTCCTCTAGACCTGAAACCTGCTGAATATTGCCTGCCTATGGTTGCCAAGGCCAAGACAGGCCACTTCCCAGCCTTTGCCTGAGCCCCGGGGACTCTCTTGGGGCCTCAATGACCCATACTTGTCACTGGGACCTGCCTGCCCACCCTTGCCTCCACCCTTCACAGTCCCCTGGCCCAAGTTTATGCTCATCCCTGTGCTTGGCTCCAGGTCAGAGGCCCAAAGTAAGTGGCTGTGGAATAAATGAATGAATATTGACTAGCGTGAAAGAGAAGGAATTTAAGGAACAATTTCTCTCACTCTCAGCTAATTTACTTGTGTGCAAATATTCACTAAAAATCTAATATATGCTATGCTCTATGTAGGTGCTAGGTATACAGTTTAGCACAAGATTGACTTGGTACTATTGTTCTGGTGAATAGGAACTAGAAGGGAGGTATAGTAGAGTGTCGTAAAGTACATTGCAGCCATACTAGAGATCAGCTATAACACAGTGCTTATTATATTAAGATAGTACAGTATATACGGCAGAGTGGTTAAGAGTAGGGCTTGTGAAACCACACAGACTTGGGTTTACACCTCATTCCCAGATGTGTGACCTGGGGAAGAATCTCTTAAAATTTTGAGCCTCAGTCCCCCCCCCGCCCCCCGCAATAATTAAATGGGGTTAGTACCAGCTACCTCACAGGAACAGTTTGGGGACAGAATGAAATAATGCATTAAAGTACTCAGCACAACGACTGATACTCGGAGTAAACCTTCCTCAATAAGTGGCTGTCCCTCCCTAGCCTGGTCTCAGCTGGAAAGCCAGGTACCCATACCAAGATGAGCCAGCAACCGCTGTTGTTCCTGCAGAATCTCCTCAGGAGTCATGGCTTGCAGTCTTGCTATGTTCTCTTCATGGATAGTCTGGGCTTCCTTCTCAGCCTCCTGGCCCCTGAGCCCCTTCCCTGTGACCAGATGGGGTCCCTGGAAACTCTGGCTGCCCCATGGAACCTGGTAGTCTGGCTCCCTAGGGAAGAATGACTCACAGGTCACAGTACCTGGAAGAAGTGTATAATCAGTTTCATCACCTCATACTAACTGGGCTTTCTGGCCCTCTTTTCCAATCCCACTAGCCCTGGAAGACAGAGGGAGGCCCCAGAACTTTCCCAGGCACAGAGTGGAGACTGTCCCCCACCCCTAATAAGTTGAGTTGGGATGGTAACCTCTCCACGCCAACCCACTCATTCTTCCCCTTGAACTTACATAAGAAATTTCCCTTAGAAACATTCTACTTTCTGACTATTCTCTTAGATGTTTAGGTAGCTATCTGCCTCCAGGGCCTGCTCCCAGCTATTCTGCTAGTAATTTGTATCTTTAAAGGAATTTTGGCTTCCATCTTTATTTTACAGTTTCCGCCAGACATTTCTATATTCTTCCCTTCTCCTAGGGTTGAGTCATGGCCTGCCCTCTTCCTGTACCTAAGACCCATATGTGGACCCAAGCCACTCATGCTCAATACTCTAAGTGGCAATATGGGACAGCTTTCTCTTTAGATGGCTCAAATGGACTTCGTATCTGAGGCCAGGAACATGTATCCATAGGCCAGGAACATATCCAAAGATGACTCTATGATCAAGTATCACAAAACGGCCAAGCCCATGACTCTTCAATCTCAGCTTACGCTCTGGTGGGTCCAGGGTAGACACAACTTCTCTAACCGGTGGGACTCTGGCTTCAGACACTTTCCGTGCTGCAATTTCCTGGGCAAAGATGCTTCTCTTACCACATGTTGCTGGTTTCCTCTATGGGGCAAAAAGAAAACCCAGGTGATTGATACTCATCACCTCATTCTTTTTCTCAATCTCTTTATACCCAGGTCACTCAAACAAAGAGATAAAAGGGATTTGCTTAATCTCCAAGGATCACAACCCTAGTCCTCAGAAGAAGCAGAGCACTACAGGAACACAGGTCTTAACAGTCTAACGGATCTGGGTTGGATTTTTGGGCTTCTCTATTTGATATGTGGTATTGGACAAGTTATCTATCTCTTGGGGGGGGGTCTTAGATTCCTCATCTGAAAAAAATGGGGATAATGATACCTACCATACACAGTTATTATAAGGATTAAATGAAGTAATGTATATAAAGTGCTTAGTACGGTGCTGCTTTAACAACAGAATTGCTTATCATTATTAAGATTACCTACCTGAGGAAGATGCACTGAGGCTCACCCAACTATACCCTAAGCACCATCTAAAGTTACTCCTGCATACCTGTCTCTCTTGTGAGCGATGGAATACAGGAGGGAATGCAACACCACTGGGCACAGGCAGATTCACAGCCGCTGAACTTGTATCTCGTTCCTGCAGCAACAAAGCATAAAGTAGTGGTAATATAGAGATTTCCCCAGATGGAGCCTATCTCACTAGCACCAGTTCTATATGACTAGAATCTCGCTCTAGGGAATGATAAACCCACCTTGCTTTTTAGGGCGTAGTGATTCTAAACCAGCCCCCAACCTGACTTCAAGGGGATAAAGTCTCATCTTTCTGAATCACTATTCATAAAGCTCACCAGCCCCACCCAATATCCTTGCTGCCCTAGGATGACTTGTCCCATTCAGCCAGGGTGAGACGCACAATAATCTTAGTCAAAACAGCAGTGATGTGCTGATCATGCCTGTTCAGCCTCTCTTCGGGGTCCTCATGTTCAGCCAGGGGATGGCCAGGGCTGGGCCTGGCTCTTTTCGGGGGAGCAGGAACCAAAGCTGGGGGCAAATCTGAGAGATCTGAGGAAGAAAAAAATCCAGATCTGAGGATACTCATACCTTCCCAGGAAGAGTCTGAGGGTTAGAGAGAAGCCAAAGAAAGAAAAGCAGCTGATGTGGGGCCCTGGCTCAAGCTATGTCAACTTCGGCAAGATCTTTAACATCTTTGAGCCTCAGTTTCTTCCTATGTAAAATGGCCTGCTGCAACAGAGGCTATTCAGTGTCTGAAATAATGGTTTGGCAGAATCCAGCCACATTAGGATGCAGGAGGGGACCCTGAGGCTGTACTCTCTCTTCTTCTCAGCCTCACACCCGCAACCACTCACTGTCCAGCATCACCACATCACGATGATCCTGCTGCAGAGGCTGGTCTGGATTAGCATTGCCATCTCTTCTACTTCCTTTCTTCACCAATTGTACCGCTGGGGTTGCACCAGCTGCCAGAAACTGACTCTGGAACTGTAGCAGGTCCACCTCAGACTCCCCTGGCTTTGGCCTTGACAGCATTATGATACTCCAGCTGCCTGCCCAGTGTGACTTTCCAGCACTGCTTCAGTGTGGGGACGCCCTCTCATTCACCCCTAAAAACAATAAAGAAGATGGGCCCTCTGTAGTTGGTTCTTTTTATCATGCATCAAAAAAACCCTCTTTTTCTTTGGGTTCATGTCAACTCATTTCTCCCCATTTCATACCTTATTGCCATTCCCTCCCTGGTGTCATCAGTCTTTCAACAATATTTACTGCCAACTTAGATTGTTTACAATATGTGAATGATAAACACTCAGGAACAACTGAAGGGGAACCAAGGAAAATGCCATCAGGAGCCAGACAGATAAATGAGTCATATCGGGGAATGGTGATTCTGTATCAATCTGGAGAGAACGTGCCTGGGCTAAAAGTACTGAATTATTGAAAACCTTGGGCTGTAAAAGACCGATATATAAAAAACACTTGTATTTCTATATACTAACAAAAAACGATTAGAAAATGAAATTAGGAAAACAATTCCACTTACAATAGCATCAAGAAGAATAAAATACTTAAGAATAAGTATCGCCAAAGAAGTACAAGACTTGGTCTACGGCCATACCACCCTGAACGCGCCCGATCTCATCTGATGTCAGAAGCTAAGCAGGGTCAGGCTTGGTTAGTACTTGGATGGGAGAAGTACAACACTTGTACACTATCTGGTCCTTCAAGGGCTCTGTGGTCTCCTGAGCTCCTGGACCACCCCTGTCAGCACAGAGAAATCAGGAGTCCCAGCTTATGCTGCTCCGGGATGGGGGGCCTCACCCAAGGGGCCGAGGCCACTCCTGTGCAGTCCAAACGCACTCGGGTAGGCTCCGACAAAAGAACTGGATACCCTGCACGACAGTCGTCCACCGGTATCTGATGAAGTCTGTCTCTCCAGCCAAGCCACCTACTTGTTCTAGGACCGCCTGGGCGCCGCCATCTTGCCCCGCAGGGGCCGCGCTTCCGCCGCCGCCAGATTTGAGTTTCCGCCCCGCAGCCCGGCCCCGCCTCCCCCGGGCGTGGCTTCGTCCATGCTGGGGCTTGCCCACTTGGCCTTCGGAACCAGTGAGTGCGAAGGTACTCGACCACGTGAGTTCTATGCCGACGTTCAGAACACTTATCCTTCAGATGTACAGCAGGCAGAGGCCTTTCTACACATACAACACCCAAACGTCCCTCTGCACTTTCCAGCCGGGTAAACCATATCTTGCACCCGCACCCAAACTGCCATAATGGTGGTGGTAAGAGAGAAGAAAGCAGCCTCACTGCCAGCAAGGTGATCCTTTTCATGAGCATCCTTCCTTTATTCATGCTAGTGCCCCTTATTGGAAATCCTCCCTATTTTCCCTTCCACCCTTACCCCCAAAGTCTTTCTCTTCTTTTGAGGAATAGCTGGAGTCAACTCTAAAACCTTGGCCAACCAGGCCAACTCACTGAACTTTCCTTGGAATCTTCCACTTGTACCACTTGCGTGGCTTTGTTGGGAACACTATCAACTATATTACTAGTTACCTTTTCACAAGCATATGTCCTGTTCCCTTGAATAGATGGTGGGGCACCAGGACACCAGGCCTTTTTTGCATCCATAATGTTCAGCTCCCAGCATATTGCCATGCACGTAGGACCTTAGTAAATCATTGCTTTGTTGAAGGCTGTCTTAGGGCAGTGGTTCTCAAACTTTAGCAGGCACCTGGTGGGCTTGTTAAAACAGATTGCTGGGTCTGTTTTAGAGTTTCTGATTCAGTAGGTGTCGAACAGGACCCAAGAATTTGCATTTCCAACAAGTTTCCATGCATTCTATAGAATCCTTCTTTAGTTCCTCTTGATTGCAACTGCAGCAGTAAATTTCAGTTACTAGGATTTAGCCAGCTTTGGGGTCCAAAATAGTATTGGACTTGATCAGAAGTTATGGGAAATGAGGGAAGAGAACTAGAGCCAAAAATGCAGGAAGAATGACAGTAGAAAATCACTGTTTGCACCTGATGTTATAATCACTCCGGGCACTGATCGTCAATGATCAATAAAATTATTAGGTGAAAGGTTGATGAGGACTTTGGATGGATCAGGTTGCCAACTTATAAACCTACTGATGAATCTTATCATCACTAAATACAGGACCATGGGACATAATGTGCCTCCTGCTATGATAAAATTGGAAGTACAAAACACTTTCTCAGAAGGCTTCATGCAAAAAAACAACCTGAATCTAGCCAAGCATCTAGATCTAACAACCAATCTTCAGGAAGTGTGGGTAGTGGAGGAACATGTTAAATGATAGCACAAGGATACTATTAACCAAATTTAGATTGTAGGAATTCTACAAATGACCCAGTTTCTTCTATGAATTTCATGTCCAAGGGAGATTTTAAAATCTATAAGAGTAATCAATTAAATATGTTGTCCTTGTTTGTATCCTGATTCAAACACACCTACTGTAAAAAGACTTTTTGAGACTGTTGAGTAGAACTAAACACAAACTGGGTATAATATGATTTTATGGATTTTTAAAAATTTATTCATTTTTAAATTTTTTATGGTGATATTGGTTAATGAAATCCAGTTAAGTTTCAGTTGTACACTTTAACAGTAAAGCATATATATATTTACACTGTGTGTTCACCTCCCATAGTTAGATTTCTTTCTGTCAAGAATATAGAACGCTTCATGAATTTGCATATTATCCTTGCACAGGTGCCATGCTAATCTTCTCTGTATCATTCCAATTTTAGTATATGTGCTACTGAAGCAAGGACGATTTTACGGATTTTTAAAAAATTTATTGGGTATGGATGTGTGTGGGGTTTTTTTGTTTTTTGTTTTTTGGTTTGTATGTGTTTTAGATTTACAGAAAAATCGCAAATAGAGTTTCCATTTATCCCAAGCACAATTTCCCCTGTTGTTAACATCTAACATTAATATGGTACATTTTTTTTGAACTAATGAATCAATATTGACACATTATTTCTAACTAAAGCCCATACTTTATTAAGATATCCTCAACTTTTCCCTAATGTCATTTTCTGTTCCATTTGAGGATACCACATTATATCTAGTTGTCACGTCTCTTTAAGCTCCTCTTGGCTGTGACAGTTTTGTAGACTTTGGTTTTCAATGACTTGGGCAGTTTAAAGTAGTATTGGTAGGGTATTTTGTAGAATGTTCCTCTTTTGGGGTTTGCCTGATGTTTTTCTCATGATTGGACTGGGATCATGGTTCTTTGGGAAGAAGACCACAGAGCTAAAATGCCATTTGTATCATATCAAGGGTAGCTACTATCAACATGACTTAACTACTGTTGATGTTAACTTTAATCAACTGGCTTATGTAATGTTTGTCAGATCTTCCCACTGTAAAGTTATTATTTTTTTTTAACGCCTACAGCACCTGGTATTCCTAAGTGGTCTCCCATCCAAGTACTAACTAGGCCCAACCCCGCTTAGTTTCTGAGATAAATGAGATCGGGCATGTTCAGGGTGGCATGGCCATAGACTGTAAAGTTACTTTTTTCCCCGTTTTCCCTTCTGTCTTCTTTGGAAAGTAGTCACTTTTCACAGCCTACACTGGAATGAAGGTTGTGCTCCCCTTCCTTGAGAGTGAAGTATCTACATAAATTATTTGCAGTTCTTCTGCGTGGGAGATTTATCTATGCTCCCCATTAATTTATTTATTCAAATATATATTTGACCCTTTGACATACAACAGCAGTGTGTGTGTGTGTTTGGGTTTTTTGTTTTTGTTTTTGAGCACTTCCTTATTTTCTGGCACTGCAGGATGCCCTAAGCAGTGTATTTACTGCCCCAATCCTAGAATCAGCATTTCTCCAAGGACTCTTAGTTCCTTTTATTGGAAAGTGGTATTAAAAACCAAGATTTAGGTGCTAGGTACGCTCATGCCACTGGGATGTCTTGCTTTTAGGTCTTTCTCAGCTGAAAAAGGAAATATATGGGTATACTGTTATATATATATGCATATCTATAAATATTTCTATATATAACCATTTGAATCTATATATGGATGAGTTTTTTTAAAGGCTGTTACAGGATGTGGTTCTGTAGTGTAGCGGTTCGCACATCTGCTTTACAAGCAGAAGGTCCTGAATTCTACGGCCGTGTCACCTGAACAAGCCTGATGTCTGATACTGGAAGCTAAGCAGGGTCAGGCCTGGTGGTTAGTACTTGGATGGGAGACCACCTAAGAAGACCAGGTGCTGTAGGCATAAAAAAAAAAGCCTGTTACAGATACATAGTATAATATTAATTAATTTTATGGCTAAAATTAATTTTATGGCTAAGATTTGCTTGTAAAAATTCTAGCAAAACAACAAAAAAATAGGACAGTGGAATACAATTGGGCAAGGTAATCACCGAAGCAGCGTGATAGGTACATTGGGGATTCATCGTTATACTACTATTCTCTCTACTTGTGTATATGTTTAAAATGGCCCGTAATAAAAGTTTTTATAAAAATAAAACCAGAAAAACCTCACTTACCAGACTGCAGTGAAAGAGAGTCAAGTCAAAAAGAGAAATACAGACAACTAAATACGAGGCATTCAGATCCGCCCCGCCCCACACACACACTCACAGTTACACATGAAAGTCTGCTCAGGGCCATCCCTAGGTGAAATTTTGAAAAGGACAACTTTTTCTTCCACATATCTGGATCCATCTGCTGTTTCAGAAAACCCAAACTTATTGCTCCCTTCCTACTTCCTAAACCTGCTTTTGGGGAAAAATCTGATCATTTGAAAGTCCCCCGTCACTGTTAAGTCAAAATGTAGTTTCTCCTAGGAATTTACCTTTCTTCTGCATCTTTTGCTGGGCAAGGAGTGGCATTGTTTTGGCTTAGGAATTTTCAGGCAAGAGACGTATGGTAGTTGCAGTACAGCAACAGTTCCCAGAGCGCCTGGCATCACACCTGTAGGTAGTTTTCCTCCAAGCCCCACATGCATAGATTCTCTGGCTTCTCTAAGGTGATGAGGAACACAGTCTTTGGCCTGCCCCATTCCTTAAGTGTAACTTCACAACTCTCACCTCTTTAACCAGTAGTTGAGAAAGAATAGGTTCTTGGTTACACAGCCAGGGAGATTGCCATGGCCTCTCCTTGTTTCCTTCTTGGTCCTCCACATCCCCCCCTCCCCAGAGGGGCTGGAGGAGGAGGTCATAACTCTGAAAATGTTGAAGTAGCTGCTTTCTGAGACTGCTGAAAGTTGCTTCAGAGTGTTCTGTTACTATGGGCAGATGTTTTTCATTTCCAGGTTTGTTTTTGCCTTCTCTTGATCTTTGGCCTCTTTGGGCAGTCCTGGGTCATAAAAGCCAAAGAGTGGGCAGATACTTAATTCACCTGAGTAGGGAGATGTCAGGGTCTAACCTAGCTCTATCCATAATAAGGGTCTGCTGCTGGCCCTTACTTCCTCTCCCCTGCAGGTCCTTCTTACTCCCCAAGGATAGATCATAGCTGGCTCTGGTTCTGTTCCGAGGACAGGAACTCCTGGGACAGCTGCTCCTGCATTAGGTCAAATATATTTCCTGTTGATATGATTATTTCCCTTCCAAGCAATCAGTTTATGAAAGGAAGGGAGATTTTTGCAGGCATGTATTTGCATAAGGAGCCAACCTCCTCCAGTCACACACACACACACACACACACACACTTTCTCCCCATCCACCCACAAACTGCCAGTCACATTTAGAGTTTGCACAAATGCACACCCTCCCTCATACATCACAATGCACACCCTCTCACCCACCTACACCCTCTCCTGCAAAATCACACCTGCTTGTATACCCTTAAAGCATGTTCCTATACCTTGCCCAGGGAGAGAGAGAGGGAGGAAGATAGGGGAGATAGGTAAGAAGAATGGGTGGTGACGCCTCGGGAAGGCAAGCGCCCAATGTAGGAGCTAGAAACTCAGAGAATCAGGACCCCATAGTCCTCCCTACCCTGCAAGTAAAAATACTAAGAATTGAGAGAGATTCAGAAGCAGGAATAGAGAAAGCAGGAACTCAGGGTTCCTGACCACACATGGAAAGTGGGCTGCTACGGGGTGACGGTGATATGCCTCAGGTCTGCAGATGAGTTACGAACTTTGTCAAGACTGAGTGGAAAATGCAGCGGCATCCATGACATGTCTGAGAAGCCTCTTTTGACAGGTAGAAAAGGATGGTCCTTGAGTTGGGATTCTTTGTCAGAGTTCAGGAAATGATGGGGAGGAAATGAGGGAGTAGAGGAAGTAGAAGGCTGGGTTTGGGCTCTGTTCAACATCCTCTTGGAGGGGTCTTTCCAATGTCAGCCAAAGTCAGTAAGGGGAGGCTTCCTTTCAGTGGAAGCTAGAAGTCCCCTTCAGAGAGTAGAGTGGGAGAGAGAGCCTTGAGAAGTGACAAGTGCCCAAGTACAGGGCTGTACTAGCCACATTGCCACAGTAGCGGCCCTTGCAAATCTGGCTTCAGCCCCATACTATTGCCTGCCCTGATCCGACTCAGCCTAAGCTCAGAAGCTATGGATTCTGGAAGAGAGCAAGTTTTCTTCCTTTAGGAAAGGGTCCTAGAGCCAACCTATGGTGCCCCCCCAACCCCCCGCCCCCCAAAAAAAAAAATTGTCAAAGTGCTGAGCTAAACCACTGACTCTGGGACCTGCCATCCAACTCTTGACAGCGCTTCCAGAGTCTCCCCCTGTGCTGCCGCCTGGGGGCACCCCCAGCTGGGTCTGAGGATGCTGCCAGCACTGCTGTTTGTTGTTTTTATCCTTAGTATAATTAATAAACAATCACTGATGGGGCCAAGTGAAGGAAGAGGCAGGCCCCTGTTGCTCAGAAAGAGAATCCCTGGAAAGATCCAGTGAAGCTGCAGGGAACAGAGTGTTGAGCGGCTTGTCCCACCTTCTCACCCAGGACTTCTGAGAAGGGCTCTCTGGAGTAGGCTCCAGTGGCTAGGTAAAGGCCTGGGCAAAGGGAGGGGAACCCTTGGTAGGCTGGATTTGGAACCGGCTCTGCATCTGCCTGACAGGATGTTCGTGGGCATAACCACCCCAGTGATTACTGGTTGTGGGATAGGCCAAGCTCTGAGGCAATTATTCATTCAATTTAACAGGCCTATTTATTTATGGAGTCCCTACTATGCGCAAAGTGCTCTACTAATACTAGCTAATGTTTTATTAGATATTGTGATGTTAAAGCCAACTTTCATACCATCTCCTGGGAAATGGGGAGGAAGTAACTAGGAAGTAACTAGGAAGTAAAAGCAGAGGAAGTAACTAGGAAGAATGACAACCCCAGAACACATGGGCCACTGGGCTTTGGGCTATGTAGTACAGTAGTAGGATAGCAGATAAAACCCGAGGATTACCAAGAAGAGCTTGGAAAACTCGACTCAAGGCCCCAGGTCTTGGAGAAAAAGGGGTAGGCAATGGAGCATGAATATGGGGTATTCGGGTGATAGGCTCGTGAAAGAGGTACGAATGGGTGCAGATAGTGGGAGAGTTCTGAGTCAGGACAATATGGGGCGGGGAGCTGATGGTCGTAAATGTCTTGGGGATTGAGATGGTTTATATCCTGTGAGGCGGGTACTGGGTTTCGGGATCAGTCTGGACAAAAGTTGGGATGTGGTAGAGGCCTCTAGCGATGTTTTGAGGAAAGGATCTGGAGTGTTGGGTTTGAAAAGATTCTGGAGTGTATTTCGGAAAAGGAGGGGCGTGGCTGGGGTGTCCATGCAGGGGACGGAGCCAGATCCTCTGTCGGCTTCGGGGTAGCTGGGGTAGGGGTTGCTGGCTAGGGCTAGGGAGGTGTGTGGATAGGGATCGACTGGAGGCCGGAGGCCAGACTGGCAACGGTGGGGTTGGAGCTTGGAGCATGCCGCCCGGGGCTCCGCGGGGGGGCGGTACGAGCTCGAGCTCCGGGCGGGAGGGCTGGGGAGGAGGTGGCGGCACCGAGAAGAACATGAATCAGCGGCGGCGGCGGCGACGGCTCTGGAGGAAGCGCGGTGGCCCAGGAGCGGCCCCAGAGACCCCGCGCTGCTGACGGCGGCTGCCGCAACTCGCAGCCGGCGCGGGTCTCGGAGGCACGGGCCCCAGCACCGCCCCCCGGCCCGGCCCCCGCCCCTCCCGCAGCCCTCCTCTCTCCTCCTTCCTCCCTCCTCCGTAGTCGCTCGCGGGCCGGGCTCGGCATGGTTCGGCGTCGCCGCCGATGGCGCTGAGGCGGAGCATGGGGCGGTCGGGGCTCCAGCCGCTGCTGCCGCCGCCGCCGCCGCCGCCGCTGCTGCTGCTGGCGGGTCTGGCTGCTCTTCTGCTCCCCGAGTCCGTGGCTGCAGGTATGGGCTGGCCGGGGAGGTGGCGGAAAGCGGGGGCTGCAGAGGGTCGCGGCCGGGGTCGGAGCCCAGGGACAGCTGCCGAGCGAGCCCCGGGCCTGGGCGGGCCAGAGATTTGGGTGGGGGAACTAAAGCTCGGAGGCCGAGGTTTAGGGGCTGGAAGACGGGGCGCAGCGGTGTGTTCGCTGCCGGATCTCGGGGTCCCCACCCCCAACTTTCTCGCGTCCGGGGCTCTTTTGGCAGGGTGGAAAGAAAAGAAGTGGGGCTGTGGGCTGAGTGGTCAGCGGGGGGTGTTTGGGACTGGATTTTCCCGCCTCGATGTTCCTAGTTGTTTGCTCTCCCCTCCGAGTCCTGGGGACCCCATTCTGCCGTCCCCACACACAAAAGTACCTCTCTGAAACCACAGAGACTGAGGCTGAGCACCCAAGAGGCACCATTTAGGAGCAGGGGCTGTGAGAATGCCCGGTCACAGAAAACATCTGGGCATACTCTAGTTCCTGTGCCCACTCAGAGCTTCCTGAAGCAAGCAGTGTTGGAGACGATGGGCTGGGGCAAGGTTTCTAGTCTTTGTGGAGGTTTGCCTTGTGTTCCCACATAGCCACTGAGGCATTTGCCAGTCACAGGAGTGCTTCTTGCAGCACCCTGGATCTTCAGGTTCACACTACACACCCCTGGGGCTCCAGGGTGTGTGCAGGGTGTGAGGCTATCCCTCCTTGCCCTGTGACTGATCCTGAGAGGAAGAAACACACAGGCCAGGGCAGCAGGCACTGAGCTGGCACCTCTTGGAGAGCACTCCTTGCTGTATCAGCCTCTTAGGGAAGGGAAGGGAAAGAGTGACAAGTATTTATGTGTGTCTCAGGATCAGAGAGCCCAAGATTTGCCTAGTGTCACAGCAAAAGGCAAGAAGCAGGACTGGATTTCAGCTATGTGGATAGTTCACCTGCTCTTACCTGCTTAAAATCATGCCAGGAGACCAAGAGAGAGGTGTGTGTGTGTGTGTGTGTGTGTGTGTGTGTGTGTGTGTGGCGTAATAGCATTAAGCATACCAAGAGAGGGTAGTGTTCAGAGGGTGGCTTCTGTTGATGTGACAGTAACTCAGGGGTCTTGGGCTCCGTGTTCAGGGCCCCTCCTCTTCCTTCTACCTCCTACCTTCCTAGCACCCGCCCCTGCACACATTCAGGTATTAATAGAGCAGGCGGCTGCCAGGAAGGCTGCCATGTGTTTGATCTGACGTGGTTTTGCAGCCATATGTTCTCCACTTCAGGGGAGCACCCCCTCCTTCCTTTCCTCAGCCTTTCATTTGCCTGGGTAGGGTGCAGGGGGGTGCCAGCAGCAGTGCAGGTCTGGGCCGACACCTTGGGTAGAGAGCTGGCTGCCTATTGCACAGGCCGGGTACAGCAGTCATTGCCAGGGCAGTACCTGCCCCCTGTGTATGAGAATGCCCCACTGTTTCAGCCTGGCTTGCCTTCTTTTTGGTTGAACTTAACATTCCCCAGCAGGGAGATATGGGTAAGAGGTCACTTCTTTAGAACTGGGGGAAACTTGGCAGTAGCAGAAGTGGTGCATGAAGAGCTTGTCATGCCACTTCCCACAGTCCAGGTTTAAGCCACCTTCCCTTCTACACTGTCTTGCCTCTGCTTTCTTGGCCATTGGCTGAGAACGAGCCCTCTGACACAGAATCTAAGTTCTAGAAGGGGATGGGGGGTATTTCCAGAGACAGGGGACCTCTCAGGCTAACTGATGCATTTTCCTTCTCACCTTACAGGCCTGAAGCTCATGGGAGCCCCGGTGAAGCTGACAGTGTCTCAAGGGCAGCCGGTGAAGCTCAACTGCAGTGTGGAGGGCATGGAGGATCCTGAGATACAGTGGGTGAAGGATGGGGCTCTGGTCCAGAGTGTGGATCAGGTGTATATCTCCGTCAGTGAGCAGCACTGGATCGGCTTCCTCAGGTGCAGGACTGTGGGAAAAGGTGTGGGATGCCAGCCTGGGGACATTGGGAGCTGGGGGCAATGCCGATGCCCACAAGTCTGTAGTTTCTTATTTGGCAACCTGTGGGAACTTCCAGAAGTGAGAGCAGGCTGAACCCATTGAGTTTGCCCAGCAGAGCTGCCCTCTTAACCCTGATGTCTTGTTTCCACAGCCTGAAGTCAGTGGAGCGCTCTGATGCGGGCCGGTACTGGTGCCAGGTGGAAGATGGGGGTGAAACTGAGACCTCCCAGCCAGTGTGGCTCACAGTAGAAGGTGAGGAGGCATGTGGGCATGTTGGCTGCCTGCTGGTGACCACACCTCTGGAGAAGAAAACTCAGTGGAAGAAAGCTGCCTCACTGCCCTCTGGGACCTGATTATAGCAGGCTCCAGGCCCAGACACTGGAAGACCATATTCGCTGGAGTCTGGGTATTTGAAAACCAGGGGGGCAACTAGGACCCACAACCTATGGCATGCAGTCATTTTCAGTTCTCTGAGCAACAAGCCTCAAGCACCCATCTGGTCTGGACCCTGTTCTGCCAAATGGCCAGACCAGGAGGGAGAGAGGAGGGAGGGGAGGAAGGATCTGCAGCTGTGGGAGCTCAGAACTGTTCAGTCCGGGAAAACAAAGTGACTAAGAAAGTAACAAAGGCCTCTGAACTGGATTTGGGGCCTGCTCACAGAACTCTGCTAAAGCTCCCGCCCACTTCTCCTCCCTTTTTGCCCTTCCCTCAGCTCCCCACCCTCTACCCCTTCCCTTGCTTCCAGAAGAGCTGTTAGAGCAGGTCTGGCAAGGGAGAATCTGCCCTGCCCAAAAGGACAGCATAAAGGATACTCCTAAGGGGACCAAAGAAGAGCTTTCCCTTCAAGCTAGGTGCCTGATCTGCAGTTGACCCCAATCATAAGGGCTTGTGGGTTCTTCCACAGAGAGGGCTTCAAATGGTAGCAAACTTGTGGTTTGGACAGTTGGAGACTGAGAGACAGCAAGGCTTACTCCCCACCTCCCTTTTCTCCCTAGGTGTGCCATTTTTCACTGTGGAGCCGAAAGATCTGGCAGTGCTACCCAATGCTCCTTTCCAACTGTCTTGTGAGGCTGTGGGTCCCCCTGAACCTGTTACTATTATCTGGTGGAGAGGAGGCACGAAGGTTGGGGGACCTGCTCCCTCTCCTTCTGTTTTAAATGTAACAGGTGAGCAGCCTCTGGAGGGGGCTTTGAGCAGGGGCAGTGTGGCTGGCAGAGTTCAAATCTGCTTAAAACACGGTTTGCTGTTGTGTGTCCAGAACAAACTCTGGTGCCTGGGTATATGAACTGCACCATTGCTAAGCTCATTAATCAGGTGTGCTAGGCTGACTGGGTGGGATGATTAGTGGTGATCCTGCTTTGTGTGCTTAAGGAGGATGCTGGAGCTTCATTCCCTGATTCAGTAGTGCAGGCTGTGTACAGCTAGCCCTGGGAGATGAATTGGGTGGGACCAGGGGCACCCATCCCCCACCACCCCTCAAGGGATGGAGCCAGGAAAGGAACCAGCCCACGCAGAGCTAGGAGGAGTGTCTGGCAGACTTGCCTAGAAAATGAGAGGCTCAGGCTGCAGAGTAGGAAATGGCGGGGGGAAGGAAAGCAAGGAGGGGAGGCCAGCACAAAGATACAGGGTCTCCTGTCCTAATGGCCTTTGTATGGTTTTCCCAAACAGCTATATCTGTATACCTACCCACAGTTAGACCCAAAGTAGCCATGCCTGCATACCCATCTGGACCCCAGAATCCTCAGGCACGTACCTCACATGCTTGTGAGGCTGTCTTTTCTGGGAAACAAAGTTAATGTTTCTGTCCAGGCTTGAACTGGTCAAAAAAGACTGTTGTCTGAGCTTGGTCTCGTGTACTGGAAGGTGGGAGGCATGGGCTCTGATCTGCCAAGTCCCCTAGCAATATGAATCTTGAGAAGATGCAAGACCTCTTGGAAATGAGGGCAGGTCCTGTTCAAGAGGCACTGGGTTGGAGCAGATTAGAAGGGAGGTTGGGTTCCGTTCTCTCCAGATGTGTGTGGTTGAGACCCTCAGGCAGCCTGCCTGATAATAACCACTCACTGAACTCCTACTCCACACACCACCCTGCTAAGCACCATGGGGGATAAAAGGAATATAAAATAAATAGAAGCCACCTGTCCAACCCCCAAGGAATTAGTATAATTGGAGGACAAGATACATGCATAAGGAGCTGAAAACTATTGCAAGGCAAAGAATCAGTAAATACAACAATGATATGGCACAGAGCAAATAGAGAAGGGCTCTGGAATGTGTGATAAAGGAGTGACCAGAAAAGGGAGGCAGCTCTGTGCTGTCTTCAGGAAATGGGATTGAGGTGGGAGGAGTGGTATAGCATTTCTCAAATGCTTACTATGTACCATGCACTTTACATTATTTGGTTCTCATAGTGCTTCCATTTGGGAGATGAGAAAACAGAGCCACAACTCTGGGATTTATATTTAGGCCCATAGACTCCAAAGTCCCTGTTCATTCTGACATACTCCACTATCTAGCCCCTCCCTTGGCCAGAGGGACTTCTAGGATATTCAGATCTGGAGCCTAAGTATCCGTCTTCCCCAATCCCAGACTGAGTGGGAGTTGCTGCTTGGGGGGCTGACAGAGGTTTTCTGGCCCCAGGGGTGACCCAGAGCACTGTGTTCTCCTGTGAAGCTCACAACCTGAAAGGCCTTGCCTCTTCTCGCCCAGCCACGGTTCGTCTTCAAGGTAGGAGGATTGGCGGGGAGGGTTGATAGATGAAGCAGAGGCGTTCTCGGTGTGCTGTCCAGCAGGGCGTAAAGGCAGAATCATTTGGTGTTCCAGTTCCCCTCGGCCCTGCTGGGATCTGAGAGATGAGGGGTTAACTGGTATAGCTCCATTCCTAGTGGGAGCACCTGAGACCCTGCTGTGGCTGAGATGAAAATAGAAACCTGACGTCACAGCAGATTTCCCATCACGAAGCAGAGCCCTTGGGAGGGAGGGGGAGAGGGAGCCAGCAGGAGATGGTCAAGGCTCATGCCCAACCTTGCTTCTGCCAGCCCCTGTGGAGGGAATGGGAGAGGGAAAAACAGCCTGGCAGGATGATAGAGGAGACCCAAAGGGTTAGTGTGCACAGAGGGAGAGGAGGAGGAATAGGGAGAGAGCCATTGTGTGGAGGAATGGACTGTGGTTGCAGGGACTTCCTCTTGTTTTTATCTCCCAAGGCCGAGGTGCTGTACCCCCATATACCCCACTATCTTATCCCTTTCCTTGGTCAGATGGGGCCCCAGATTCAGGAGGAGGCAACCTCTCTCTACAACCTAGGCACTCTCCTGGCTATGAGCAGCTGTCTCCATCTGGTTGCTTGGCTTGTATATTGCTGTGGTCCTGGGGTTGAGGGGTCAGACCTTCTGTTCCCTCCTCGTATATTCTTTCTGGACACTGAAATTCGGGGCACTGAAATTCGGGGCACTGACTTTTAAGTCTCCATCCACAGCACTGCCTGCAGCCCCCTTCAACATCACAGTGACGAAGCTCTCCAGCAGCAATGCTAGTGTGGCCTGGACACCAGGTGCTGATGGCCGAGCCATGCTCCAATCCTGTACAGTTCAGGTATGCTGAGAGGGCGGGACAGGCTCTCCTGACCATGTTTGTCGTGGCTGCCTCAGTGGTACTTTTTGTACAGTAGTATCACATTTGTTTAGAGTTGCCTATGGGGCTTGGTCTCCAGCTCTATTCAGGTGTTGTTCCCTTACTGTTGTTCCCGGCTACTGCCCCTTATCATAGGATGCTCTGGCAACCAAGTGACTCTGTAGGTTGCCTCAGATCCCATGCATTCTTCAGGCTGGAAAGCAGATAAGTAGAGCAGATTTTTGCATGTCTGGAAGAGATTTTATTATGCTGTCGAAAACCCAAACCTTTGATTTATCTGATACTTGCACTCTCATGCCCTGCTCCCTGACTTAGCCAAAGAGAACAAGGGGACTAGAAAGGGTTCTAAGCCCCAGAGAGTGAAAAACCTGGGTAAGGTGAAACTAAAAAAAGATGATGCAAGCTTATTCATTTTCATGTGTTTACTCAAAAGGTATTTATTGAGCACCTTTGAAACTGTCCTAGGCAGTTTCCCCAGGCAGGAGAGGCCCCTGCTCTGGGCTCCGCCATTTACAGTAGCCCACTCAGGCCCTTCTTTTACTATACCCCTTGCTCCTGGGCAAGGAATCTGCAGGGCCAAAGGGACATGCCTATCCAGATCATGTGGATAACCCCTCCTACCCCACCCCTACAACCACTATACCACACCATACTCCAGATACTCAGGATCTCTTGTATTATGGCAAGTCTGGTTCCAGGCCTGTGTGGGCCTCTTGCCTGGTCCATCTTTGGGAGAGTATGGTATATTCATCTCTATGTCCAGAGGGCAGCCTTTTGTGGGGGATTGGTATGTTGGCAGCATTTCCACACCTGCACATGTGACAGCCTTCATAGTATAGATCCTTGTGCTACCTTATTCTGGCTTGAGAGTTCAAGGATTTGGAGGATTATAAATGCAAACCTGACCTTCCAAGTTGTTATGAAGTTTTATTTGTCAATATATTAAGATGAGAAATATTTTATTTAATAATTTGTTAGCTGATTTATAACATTTAAATATTTAGCTATATGGTACATGGATCTCCACTTGTACTCTTGTCCTGGGCTCCTAAAATGTAAGGTAAAGGCCTGGTTTATGGTGCCCCTAGGCTTCCAGTTACTCTGCCCTTGAGAAGCACTGAGACTGCGGTGTCTGGTATGTAAATAGTTACAATAAGTGGTAACTATAACTACTCGGAGTTATTCACTAAGCACAAAAGGGCATGAGTTTTCTGGAGTAGTTTAGAAAGGCTTTCACAGAGAAAGTGGTATTTGTGTTGAGTCTTAAAGGATGATTTGGACTTTGCTAGGAAGAGCAGGTCATTCTAAGCAAAGAGAACAGCATTTGCAAAGGCATGGAGGTGTGGAACCTGGTGTGTCATTGGAGTGGGGGCCAATGGGAGGGGATAGATTGCAAGTGTTTGCTGATAGACTTAGGAGGAATTAGTTCAAACCCTTCCACCCCATACCCGTACCTATCCTATCTTCCATCTCTCGCTACATCATTAATTTTCTGCTTTTCTGTAGGTAACACAGGCCCCAGGAGGCTGGGAGGTCCTGGCTGTCGTGGTCCCTGTGCCACCTTTTACCTGCCTTCTCCGGGACCTGGCACCTGCCACCAACTATAGCCTCAGGGTGCGCTGTGCCAACGCCTTGGGGCCTTCTCCATATGCTGACTGGGTACCCTTTCGGACAAAGGGTCTAGGTAAGGGACTTACAGAACAAAGTGTCTGGAAAGGGCTGGAGCAGGGGAGGGGCCATGTTGGCTCCAGCTCCGAATGAGTTGACTGGGAGAGGGCAGGACCTAAGAGGGAGCTTTATGCATCATTTGGCAAACACTTACTGAATGCCTACAGCATACTCATGAACTAGATAAATCAGCCTTTTTCCCATGTAGCTCTGGTTCTAGTTGGTGGAGCAGATAAGTGAAGTAGAAAATATTAGTAAGTACGGTAACAGGTGTACCCAGCTGGGTCAAGAATACCCCATAAACAGGTCCAATTGCTAAGGAAGGAGCCATGTTTGGGGGAAAATCACTGTAAGAAGAGGGCACAGTGAATTCAAAGACCTCAGGGTGGGAACTTGCTTGGAGTTCTCTAGCAATTGCAAAGAAGCTGGCAGGACTGTGAGAGGGGAGTGGTGAAGGATGTGGCTGAGGCAGTCATCAAGGCAATGAAGAGCAACATGGCCTAGCAAGGGTACTGCCATTGCTCAGCCCTCCCCCACAGGACATGGGTGAGCACAGTCAGAACTGGGAGGTGAGCTCTTCCCCCACCTGTTGCCCTCTGAGCTGTTTAGTTCTTGGGAGTTGGTTCCAAAAGCCTGCATGGGATAGTGATGGTGGGAAGGGCAGGGCTCTTAGCAACCTTCTCTCTTTGGGTACAGCCCCAGCCAGCGCTCCCCAGAACCTCCATGCCATCTACACAGACTCAGGCCTCATCCTGGAATGGGAAGAAGTGATCCCTGAGGGCCCTTTGGAAGGCCCCCTGGGACCCTATAAACTGTTCTGGGTTCAAGACAATGGAACCCAGGTAAGGAGAGGCAGAAGCCTCCACTCTCTAGGTATACCAGTCACCCTTCAGGGCTCTAAGGCCTTTAGAGCTTCAGAATGGCTGTCCTTGGTGGGCCTGGGGGCCTTGGTAGGCTGGGCCTCCCACCACCCCAGGGAGTCTACTCCTCCCGCCTTCCCCTTTAGGCTGCTCTCCTTATTGGATTATGTCTCCTGTTAGGATTGCATCCAGTGGCCACTTTGTATGTAAAGCAGGAAACACATTTCTGCACAAGCTGGGGGAGGGCACAGATAAGGCTTTCTTATCCTCAGCCCAGTTCGCTCCCATCCCCCACTTCTGCATTCCGGGACTGAGCCTTGTTTGTGTTCAGGAAAGGCCCCTGCAGCCTGGAGCAGGAATGTGATAACTCCCATCAGGTTGTGTTCCTGCAGCCTCTGAACCCGCAGTGTCCCTGGGCTCCCATGTTCCTAGCTTTTTCTACCTTCAGGCCCTAGCTGGAAGCCTTTTCCTCAGACTCAATGTGGGATGGGGGCTTTTCCTGGCTGCAGGGTGAGCTGATAGTGGAGGGGACCCAGGTCAACTTGACAGTCTGGGATCCCCAGAAGGACCTGACTGTACGTGTGTGCGTCTCCAATGCAGCTGGCTATGGGCCCTGGAGTCAGCCACTGGTGGTCTCTTCTCATGACCATGCAGGTGAGGCCTACAGAGGGCGAGAATAGGGGATTGGGGCTTTCAAGGGCACCCTGTACTGGTGGGAGGAGGCTGGCAGCACCTTCTCTCCTAATAGTCCCAAAGAGTCAAGCAGTTGAGGCTAAGGCTGATATTTAAACTATATCTCATTCTCCTTCCCCTGCCCCAGACTAGAATAGAAATCCCTGATTGTGCCATAGGTCTCATTAGCCAGGACCTCTCACTGGCAGGGTAAGAAGTCTCAGGTCTTTCTTTGGAGCTTCTTTCCACTTGGGATCTTAATTGGCTTAGGGGAGTCCCCTGACCAGGCCAGATGGCTGTTGTCAGAAAATTATAAAGGGACTCCTTGATGTCAGCCTACCTTATGCACCTGTCTCCCACAGGCCAGCAGGGCTCTCCCCACAGCCGCACATCCTGGGTGCCTGTGGTCCTGGGTGTGCTGACAGCCCTGGTGACAGCTGCCGCCTTGGCCCTCATCCTGCTTCGAAAGAGGCGGAAGGAGACACGGTTTGGGTAAGAGGTAGGGACACGGAGGGAGAGGCCGGTGGTGACTAAAGAGCTTGGAGCTGACCTCACATATTGGGTCTTCCTTTAGGCAAGCCTTTGACAGTGTCATGGCCAGAGGGGAGCCAGCTGTTCACTTCCGGGCAGCCCGGTCCTTCAATCGGGAAAGACCCGAGCGCATTGAGGCCACACGTGAGTGGTGGGAAATCATAGGAGGGAAAAATGGGCTATCTTGTGCTCCTACCTGCATTCTTTTTACTAATTCAATAATTTGACCAATATGTCTGAAACTCGACGAGTCCCAAGCACACAGAATGGAAAAGACACACAGACCTACCCTTGTGGAGGTTGCTATTTTAGCTGTGGGAGAGCTAAACTAAGCTCATCTGTGCTCTGTGAGTGGAGTCTGGGTTGTAGAAGGCAGGCTGGATTTTGGATCAGGAACCAGAGAGGTCCCTCTCCATTCTCAACACTCCTTCCCCAACAGTGGACAGCTTGGGCATCAGTGATGAACTGAAGGACAAACTGGAGGATGTGCTCATCCCAGAGCAGCAGTTCACCCTGGGCCGGATGTTGGGCAAAGGTATGTGGGCTGTGCGGGAATTGGCATGAGTGGTTTGTCGTGTCTGGGTGTGTTTGGTTGCTTCCATTACTTTGAGGGTGTGGATTTGGGTCAGCTCCTATAAACAGGATATGCTTATAGATTCCTGAGTTTTGGAGTGCTTGGGGAATTGGTAGCTGGGGACCAGGAGTGCTGAGGAGTCACTCCCAGCATACTTTGCTTTGGCTATGGACGAGGGAGACTCCTCCAATAGCCCCAGAGTCTAATGATTTTGTGTGCCCGTGGAGGGTCACCTGGGAGGGAATGGGGTGGGAGACAGGAGGGCGAGGGGACTCACCATCATTTGGATTGCTTTGTAGGAGAGTTTGGTTCAGTGCGGGAGGCCCAGTTAAAGCAGGAGGATGGCTCCTTCGTGAAAGTGGCTGTAAAGATGCTGAAAGGTGAGTGGAGAATAGTAAATGTGGCATGAGGGCATCACTTGGGAGGGCGAAAGGAGTGACTGATCCTGAAGCAGGTTCTGCTTGGCCCCTAGACTTTTCAAGAAGAGTTAGTCAGCACTAACGGGGATGCCACGTGAATAATTCACAGGCATGAACCCACACACATTTGTGCCCTAGCCTTTGCTCTCTGGCGTCAGCAGTGACTGTCCTAGCCTTACTCAAGGTGATGAAAGCTGTGGTTGGCTAAGTTGCTTGACTGTTCAAACTAAAGGGAAGGCATTGGCAAGTGGAGAAATTATTGGATAGTACCACTCCTATAGCAGGTTTTCTCCTGCTTGTGGCCAGACTGTGTCCTAGCCCCGCTAGGAAGCCCAGGACACATGAGGGACAAGGCCTAGGAGTCTTGGGTCAGAACTGGGGGCACATCTTCCTCATTTCTCCCTCCCATCCTTTTCTCCCAGCTGACATCATTGCCTCAAGTGACATCGAAGAGTTCCTCAGGGAAGCAGCTTGCATGAAGGAGTTTGATCACCCACACGTGGCCAAGCTTATTGGTGAGCTCTTTCCTGGAGGAGGCAGATATAAAATAAAGCTAAAACTGTGCTCCACCCAAGGTGGGATGGCAGCCTGTGGGAGTGAAGTTTAGACTTACCTGACGAACAAGCAGATGGCAAAATAGCCAGGGGGTCCTGGCTGAAATCGGACTCCAGGTAGGGAGTTTGTTTTGTAATCTCTGCACTGAAGGTCTGCACCTGAAGACTGCTCATATGAACAGAGGAGAGAGAAGGGTGGGGACGGACAGAAAAGATGCTCCAGAGATCTGGGGGCAGCCAGAGTTCTTCTTGGGGTGATCACCAGGCCAATGTGGAACTTAGGGGGAAAAAGTAGCAGAGCCAGGGCTAGAGGTAGGACCCAGCAGGTGGGGGGGCTCATGTAGACACCTGAGCCAGTCTTTGACCTTTATATGCCCTGTTCCTTACTCTCCCCTTGTTCTCAGGGGTGAGCCTCCGGAGCAGGGCCAAAGGCCGTCTCCCCATCCCCATGGTTATCCTACCTTTCATGAAGCACGGAGACCTGCACGCCTTCCTGCTTGCTTCCCGGATTGGGGAGAACCCCTTTGTGAGTGCCTGGGGTGGGAGTAGCCAGGAATTGGAAAGGGACAAAGACCCTGGGAGAGAGGTTGTTTGGGTGGTTGGGGAGGGCCAATTGAGCTGGTTGGGAGAGGTGGGCTCTGAGTTTGACTTTCCTTACGCTAGCAGGCTTCCTTTTCTCTCATAAGACCCTGCTAAGAATTTTAGGCTGGGCAAGGGCCCTTTCTGGAAGAAGAGACCTGTGAAGTAAGTCCCAGATTGGGGGAGTTTTGACTCCTGGGTGCTCTGGAAGATTTGCCAAAGTTTCCTAGCCTTGGGGAACCCCTCTGTCCCTTTCCTTTCAGTGATTCCGAGGACAGCCTTTAGGCTTTCTGGCCAGTGAACCCCATTTATCCTGTCCTGGCTAGGTGGACAGATCCAGCCTGAGCTTGCTCTATCTGCCCACCAGAACCTGCCCCTGCAGACCCTGATCCGGTTCATGGTGGACATCGCCTGTGGCATGGAATACCTGAGTTCCCGGAACTTTATCCACCGAGACCTAGCTGCTCGGAATTGCATGTACGTAAATTCTGGGGGCGTAGGAAGTGGGAGGGAGTGGCTAGTGCCAGGAGGAGGTACCTGATGTTCAGCTCTTGCCTGGGGCAGTATCTGCTATGTGAGGGGACAGCTCGGGAGCAAAGATGCTCTGGCTTTGGTAAGGCTGCCAGCCTTACTAAGTATCCTCCAATATCCATCACAGGCTGGCAGAAGACATGACAGTGTGTGTGGCTGACTTTGGGCTCTCCCGGAAGATCTATAGTGGGGACTACTATCGTCAGGGCTGTGCTTCTAAATTGCCCGTCAAGTGGCTGGCCCTGGAGAGCCTGGCTGACAACCTGTATACTGTGCACAGTGATGTGGTGAGCATGGTGACACAACAAGGCTCTGTGGTAACGCAAGTGTTATGGACTAGTTCGTGGGTGGACCTTTAAGATCCTTAAGGACCCAGCTAGGTCTGTACTCTGGGCCTTGGCTGCCTTGTACGAGGCCCCAGAACCTCAGAGCACTGCCTGGTTCAGAAAGCCTAGTGACATCTCTCTTCTGACCTCACTTCTGTCCCAGTGGGCCTTTGGGGTGACCATGTGGGAGATCATGACCCGTGGGCAGACGCCATATGCTGGCATCGAGAACGCTGAGATTTACAACTACCTCATCGGCGGGAACCGCCTGAAACAGCCTCTGGATTGTATGGAGGACTTGTAAGTGCCCTGGGAAGGGAATTCTGGGAGGAAACAAGAATTTGGGGTTTCAGCTGATGGCTACCACAACAGCTGCTGGGCCAGTGGCAGCTCAGAACCTCGATTTGACTTTATTTTTTTTTTTAGAAATGTCCTTGTCATTTCTTAGAGGGAAGACTGACTTCACCCAAACTTCCTCTTCATCCAACCTTGCCGTTTTCTTTCTCTCCCCCTTTTCCATCCCATATTTTCTTGCTGCAGTCTTTTCCTATTACTCTTATTTTCTCTAGTTTCCAGGGGGAACCAGGAGCCATGTGGGCAGAAGTTATAGGGATGAGCGACAGTGCAGGTTTCCCTGTCACCTCCCCACCCCCACTCCTGCTCATTCTCCAGCTAGTTAAAGAAAACCTCCTAGGCTGAGCTCTCCCTCCCCCTAAGAGGGCTGCACAGGGGCATGGAAAAAACTGCTGCTCCATCACATTCCTTGCTTGACAAGGAGGGGGTGCTGGAGGCGGGAGGTTGGGTTCCTTTCTTGTCTTGGCCTCCTCTTGAGGAAGGAGAGGGACCTAACATAACAAACTGAGACCCTGGGGAGAGGGAACTGCTTTCTTTCCTTTCTAGAAGCCTGGAGTTCTCGAGAGTGGGGAGGGTGGTGATACACCTACTGCACAGGGGAGTGTCATGAACTCCTTGTGACTAGAAGACAGTATCACTAACATTAGCTGGGCATTTTATGGGCATTCTTTCAGGAAATCCTCCTCTAACTCTATGAGGAAAAGAGTATTATTATCCCTATTTTGTAGATGAGGAACTGGGATTAAAGAGGTTAAATAACATGACCGATGTCACACAACTATTAAGTGGATGAATTGATGACTCTGGATGACTAGATCCCCTGTCATTTTAGAATATGTGCTTCTTAACCATGACGCCAACTGCGATTTGTCTGTTCTAGTGTTATTCTCCCACCCCAAGCAAGCCAGAGTCTCCCTGGGCCCTCAGAGGACCTTTTCACTAGTACCAGTGGGAAGGAGTTTACAGTGATCCAGGGAAGGAATCTGTTCCCTATTTCTTGCTGTGGGGTTGGACCTCCAGAAGTTTAAGAATTTAGACAGAAGAAGGCTCAGCCTGAATGGTGGGGCTGTCTTTCTCCAAGGCAGTAGGTTCCAAGTGCCCCGAGCCTAGACTCTGGGTAAGAGGGAACTCTTGAGTGCACAAACCAGGCCCTACCGCTTCTATTCATTCAGCATAGCTCAGGGCATGGCAGGGGCAGGAAGCTCAGGTCTCCCTTTGGCTACAGCCTGCCTGGGCCTCTGGAGCTGCAGAGACTCTGCTAGGCAGTGGGGACCAATCCCTGGCTTAGTCTCCCGGGCTGAAGCTAGTGTTGTCAATAGTGGGTGGGCGGATGCTGGCCTCCCAGCAGGCAGCCTGGTGGACTGGCGCCAATTGGCTCCTAGCACAGCCTTGACAATGTATCCCAGGCTGGCCACAGATGCATGGCCCCAGACCATTCCCACGGCCTACTTGATATCTGGCATGATTCTCCCCATCATTGGGGGCCTCTGTCAGAAGTGCTGGTGTAGGGGAAAGTGTTTGGGGCTTTTATTGTGGGCACAGGCAAGAGAGTCGGCATTTGCTCTCTCAGAATAGGTCTGGTCTCAGCCCCTTCCCATTAGTTCTTTTTTCCCTCAGCCTAAGACATTTCCTGGGAACAGAATAAGACCTCAAGGAATCTGTAAGGCTTCTGAAATTGTATATCAAAAGTGTTTTTTCTGCCAGGGGAAGAAGGCTGGAAGCTTCTCCCAGATTCTCAAAGGTGCCCATGAACAAAGAGGATTTAAGACTGAGTGGGTGAGGATTTAGGACAAAGGGTGGATACTGAAATCCACATTCCAGGCTGTGTTCTGCAAGAAAAAAACACTCTTAGTACCCCCTCCCAAGACGGCAAAAGAGGGAAGCTGGAGCCAAACCACCTGGCATCAAATTGCAGCTTTATCACTTTCTACCTGTGTCAAGTCAAGGTTCTTAAATTCTCTGTGCCTCAGTTTCCGTATAGGTAAAATAGGGACCACTTAATTTATAGGATTGTTGCAAGCGTTAAATAATAAACGTAAAATACTTAGAAGCGTGCCTGATACATAGTAAGCCCTATACATCAGTGTGTTAAATAAAATTTTTAAAAATCCTAGTTCAGTGTGATTAAGGGGTCTCTGCTTTTGAGAGAAGAACCATCCTTCCCCTTCCTTCTGGCTCCTCACTACTTCCCCTCACCCTTCTGCCTGCCGCAGGTATGAGCTCATGTACCAGTGCTGGAGCACCGACCCCAAGCAGCGCCCAAGCTTCACATGCCTGCGAATGGAGCTGGAGAACATTCTGGGCCACCTGTCTGTGCTGTCCACCAGCCAGGACCCTTTGTACATCAACCTGGAGAGAGCCGAGGAGCCTGCTGAGGGAAGCAGGCTGGAGCTGCCTGGTGGGGACCAGGCCAGTAGTGGGGTTGAGGATGGCAGTAGCATGGGGGCAGTAGGGGGCATCCCCAGTGACTATCGGTACATCCTCAGCCCTGGAGGGCTAGCTGAGCAGCCCGGGCAGGAGGAGCAGCAGCCAGGAAGCCCCCTCAACGAAGCCCAGAGGCTGCTACTGCTGCAGCAAGGGCTACTGCCCCACAGTAGCTGTTAGCCCACAGGCAGAGGGCATCTGGGGCCATGAGGCTGGCCCTGCTGGCTGCCATGCTGGCTGACCTCACCCTGTCTGACCCCAGCCCAGGCAGCAAGGCGTGGAGGCTCCTGTGGTAGTCTTCTCAAGCTGTGCTGGAAGCCTGGACTGACCAAATCGCCCAATTCCAGTTCCTGCAGCCACTCTGTGGCCAGCCTGGCATCAGTTCAGGCCTTGGCTGGGTAGAGGTGGGCCAGGCCTGGTTGTCTAAACCCAGGCAGCTGGCAGGAGGGGGTGGTTATGTTTCCATGGTTACCATGGGTATGGAGAGGAGTTGGGGGAGAGTACATCCAGCCCTGTGGGCCCCTACTCTCCCGGCTGAGCTGCCCCTATTGCTTCAGTGCATGCACTGAGGGGTCTCTGGCCTGGGGGCCCAGCTGTGTCCATGCTTGGGTTTAAATGCCCAGGTTTGTCCCACCTCACAAAGAGATGCCCTTGTATTCCCACTTTAGGTGAGAGTCAGCAAGGGGTTGGTACAGTCAGGATCTAAGCCCTGTGGTACGAGGCAGTGGAACACTCAGGTCTGAATCATCATCATTTTCCTGATTACCCATCCCGCCTAGGCCAGGAGTAAAGTGCAGCTGACCAGGTCACAATGAGGCATGCTGGATTACCACAGGCTACCATTTGCCCAGCTTCTAAAGGCAATGCCCTGAGCCTGGCTAGAGGAAGGAGTGCTATAGGGCTTGCCTGGGGATGAGTGAGGCCAGAGAGGAGTCCAGGAGCCCCTCTTTTCGCCCTCTTATAGTGTGTCTGAGCATGCTACCAACTCCTGAAATATCCTAAGACTAACAAAGGCAGCTGTGTTTGAGCCCAGTCCCTCCTTGCAGTGTCCCTTAGTCCCAACTTTCCCTCTAACTGGAGTCCCAGGAGAAGAGAGAAAACAGGTCTGATGGCTGGTGTGGGGGAGGGGAAGTTCTGGAGTCAGGACTCCAGCCCTGGCTGAGGGAGTGCATGGGGTGGGCCCTTGCTGTTAGGGATATTTCCAAACCATCAGATGCTGTTTAAAAGCAGAAATAAAATTGAACTCAAGGCTTTGTCTTTTTACTGCGCCCCCCCCCCGCCGAAGCATCTCTGCATAGAGAAAAGTCTGGAAAGACATGCACCAAAATGTTAACAGCTGTTATCTTTACATGATGTGATTAAGGAGAGTTTTTCCTTTGTGCTTTCCAAGTTTTCTGCATTGAGCACAAAATGTTTTTCTAATTAGAGAAGACCCCAAAGAATCTTATATTAACGATAATGCACAATCATTGCAGATAAGGAAGAAGATGCAGAAAATCATTTTTAAAATGCCCAATACCTATATCCTACCACCTAGAGATAACCACCATTGACCTTTTGAAAAGGCAAATGTTTTGAAAGAGTTCTTTACCTTAGAACAAGGACAAAGAGACTGCTTTGGCTGTCTCCTACCCCTCTATCAGACTTTTCCTTCTATCATTGGGTATGGAGACTTTGTTCTCACCTTTACATTTGCCAGGAGCCAGTAAAAACTCTGGGAAGATTTGGGCAAAGAGAATGGTGAGCTTCTTGAAGATTAGAAATAGCATGAAGTTTGCCTCTAAGTATTTCCACCTGAAAATTTTAGTTTAGAAAGCTTTTAGAGCAAGCTCATGGGAACGTGCAGCAGGAAGTGTGAGAAACAGGCCCAGCTCTGTGTTGAGGGGTGTGGGAAGACTGAGTGGGACACAGGTATTGCAGTGCTTGCTGGCTGAGAGCAATGGAATGGGCGGGTGCTTCTGAAAGCAAATATCCTGAAAAACCTGTTGCTAGTGCCTCAGACTCTAGTTCCCACGTGGATCATGAGCCCTGAACTGACTGCCAGGAAAGTGGCTTTCAGAATGTTTTCCTGTTGTGATTAGCTTTAACTGCAGGTAATGATTATCTGTGAGGTGTTTGGAAATTATTGATTGAAAAGACTTTCACTCTCAATTGTCCATTAATGGTCTCCTATTATGTACCAGGCCCTGTGCCTAGCACTTTATATATATTATATCATTTAATACACGGAGCACTCCTATAAGGCAGGAATAATAATTCTCCAATAGGACAGAAATGCAGAGTAACTTGCCCAAGATTACATAGGTAATCAGTGATAGATCCAGGCTCAAAACCCACTAAGTCAAGGCAGAACCTGTGCATCTCTTTCTCTTCCCACCACTCCATAGAGAGTACCCTGAAACTATTGTGATCATGTCATCTTTTGGGTGAACGTAGTCAATAGTCAATTTAAAATGCACAGTTCTGACATGAGTGTGTGGAAATTAACTATCAGTAATTAAATCAGTGTAGATAATTTTATCAGCTCTATCTTTCTCAAGCACCTTGGCCCCCCATGTTCAAGGTGTTTGAGTAGGTTTGATAATAGTGAAATTTTTAAAAATTTTTTTATTGAAGTATAAGACACAAAAATACACCAATCAGAACTAGTCCTTAAGAATTTTCACAAACAGATCTAAATAACAGAACATAACATTCCCAAGGCAACCCTTGAACCCTGCCCCAATCTCTATCTCCTTCCTCCCCTCTAGAGGTAAATTCTATCCTGACTTTAAACACCATGGATTAGAGTAGCTCTTTGAAATTCATATAAATGGCATCATATAGGTTGGATTATTTTACCCTCTTTCACTCAGCAATTTGTTTTCCAGAATCTTCTAACCACAGCAATTTTGAAAGGTGGAGGTCAAAGAGAAGAGACAAGAGTAGAACAGTGTTTTTGTTTGGTTTAGTGTTTTTTTTTTTTTTATGTCCTCTATCTAACTCAGTGTGTCTCATACCTCAAACAAGATCGTCCAGACAAATTTCTTGAGAATCTTGTTAAAATGTAGATTCTGATTCAATAGGTCTGCAGTGGAGCCTGAGATTCTGCATTTCTAACAAGTTCCTAAGTGATACCAAGAGTGCTGGTCTGAGGACCACACTTTGAGGTACAAACACTATGCTCCATCAATAATTTGAAAGTGTGCAGCAAGTGTTTGAAAAATCACTCAGTGACTGCAATATATAATCATTTAAGCAAAAATAGCACTAATGGAAAAGATTGGAACATAATTTCTACATCTTATAAAACAATTACTTTCTGTTTCTATTTGATACTTTTATACTTCAAAAATTAATTTATATTTTCAAATAGATAGATATCAAATACCCATGGTAAAAAAATTTTAAGGTACAGAAGTAGGTAGATAGTGAAAATAAATTGCCTTGCCCCTGGCCCCTCAGTTACTCTCTCCAGAGGCAACCACTGTTACTTATGCACAAATTATTGTACATGCTGTCTTGCCCCTTTTTATTAACAATATGTATAAGTAAATAGCTAATGGTATATATTTTGGATATTGTTCTAAGTGTTTTTAATTCATTTATTTTAATTCATTTAATCTTTACAACAATCCTGTGCTGTAGGTATAATTATTTTTTCCATTTTATATATGTAATATAAATCCTGTGTACTCTTCAAAGCCTCTACATTATGAAGATTTTCCCCTAGCCGTATGTATGCATCTCCAATCCTTTATATGATATCATAATTTATTTAACAAGTTCCCTATTGATGGACATTTTGATCGTTTCTAGTACTTGGCTATTAAAAATAGTACTATGATGAATTTTTTAGGCATATCATTTCATACTCGTAAGAATATAGCGATAGGAATATTCTTAAAAGAGCAATTGCTGAGTCAAAGGAATGTACATTTTAATTTTGGTTGATGTTGCCAAGTTGCCTTCCACAGGTGAGTTTTGCCTCTCTGATAAGTGAGAGAGGTATTTCATTGTAATTTCGGTTTGCATTTCTCTTATTATGAGTGATTCATCTTTTCACATGTTTAAGAGCCATTTTGATTTTCTCTGCTGTGAATTGTCACAGACTTTTCTACTAAATTGTTGGTCTCTTGTTATTAATTTGTAAGTACTCATTTTATATTAAGGGAATTATTCCTTTGTGATAATGTGGTGTATGTGGTGCTTTTGTTATGTTTGTTCGTGTCTATGTGAGCATGAGTATGTGTGGCTTCTGGGTTTTGTGTCATACTTCTACTCTCCAATATTATTTTTAAAATCTTCTTTTAGTGATTCTAAAGTTTATTTTTCAGTGTTTCATTTTGAGTCATCTAAAATGTATCTTGTGAGATATGGATCCAAATTTCTTTTTTTCCAAATTGCTATTCATTATCCTAACGCTATATACTGAACAATCTCTATTTTCTGAACATCGCTTGAAAATCTATAAGTATTTCTATACATGACTTCCTTTGTCATATACCATATTCGCATATCTATTTGGATTTTTCTAGACTCTTTATCCTATTTTCATGTGCCAGTACCACTAATACACTATTTTAATTACTGTAGATGTATGATAGAGTTTTCCTACATGTTCCTCTTACATTTTTTTGCAATGTTTCTCTAAGGCAGGGGTCCCCAACCACCTGGACCACAGACCCGTATCAGTCCATGGCCTGTTAGCAACCGAACTGCACAGCAAGATGTGAGTGACAGTGAGGGAGGTGAGGGAGCAAAGCTTCTTTATTTTCAGCCCCTCCCGGGCGCTAGCATCACTGCCTCAGCTCCACCTCAGATCATCAGGTATTAGATTGTCATAGGAGCACCCATCCCTGGTGCCAAAGGTTGGGGACTACTGCTCTAAGTTTTAAGAAACACCGTCATAGAGCATGGTATGCCTGCAGTCTAAGGAAAGAATGTAGGTCTCTCAAGGCTTTACAGTAGAGGGATTTGTCCAAGATGTCGCCAGGCATGAAGGGGCACAATCAACATCAGAACCAAGGTATTTACCTAGTTCCTCCCTCTTTCCAGTGCCCCAGAGTAGGAGGGTAGAGGTGGCAGAGAGTCTGGGTCCACTTTTCAGTCACCATCCACGACTAACAGGTCTTTAAGTCCTGTTGATTCCACTCTTCCAGTTTCTTTTGAACTGGTTCTTCTTGCCATCAGCATCCTCAGATCTCATTTGTTCTGTGGACTATTGCAATAGCTCTGGAAGTTTCCTGACCTCTGCTAACCTAGACCAGATCATCTCACCACCCCTATAAAGCCCCCTCTGCAACACCTGGGGAATTTGTCTTGAGGGCTCTTATTTTTCTTTTGTAATTATAATAACTAGTTGTGGTTGTCATCCCCTTCCTTCCTGCGAGTTGTGTGAGCCTAGGGGTCTTGTCTGTTTTATTCACTACAGTATCCTCAGCACCTTAGCGCATAGTAGGCACTGGATATATGTTCATTAAATGGATGTGGGAGTAAAAGGAATGGAAGAGTCTGGTAAATTTTATAAATGGAGGATTTGGTGAATGAGGAAGTTATTAACCAGTGCCTAGGGCACAGAGGGAAAAATCTCTAACTTCAGTGTTCCAAGAATGGAAAGATGGAATGGGGAAATAATAAATCAAAAGTTCTTTTGAGGATTAAATAAAACTAAGTATCTAAGTATCTAGAAGAGTGCCTGGCACCATAGACAAGTTCAGTAAATGTTAGGCATGACTCCTCTCCTTTCACCCAAATTCCTGTTTTTCCCTGGGAAAAAGCAAAGGAGAGAAGCTGTTTGGGTCCTCCCTAAGACATAGAGAGGTGGCGGAAGCCCCTGGATCATGAAAAGGGTGAAAGGAACTTTACATTCAACCCAGATGACTGTGCCTGAACTTTGCTCCAGCATGCCCCAAAATGCAGCATGGGACTGGAGGTAGCCGCCCAGGATTTTACCCATGGGATCCACCAGGAGAGGCTCCAGTAGGGGACAGTGCTGGGTCAGGGGAGACTGGGGCCTGGGGAGCAGCCAGACCCCTGGGCTCTGCTGGCCCATTAGGGAGCTGGGGGACACGCAGGGTCACATGTGGGTGCGTCTGCCCCAGCCTCTGCAGAGGCCTCTCTGTGGCCGGCAGGGAAAGGCTCAGGCTGGGCGGCCAGACACAAGCCCTTTTGTCCGCGGCGTGGAGGGGCTCCAGCTGCAGGCCTGAGAGTGGAGCCACTGGCTGCAGGCACCCGGCTGGAGTGGCCTAAAGGAGCGCTTCCCAGCCAGGGTGGGGTGAGAGATCCCCAGAGGCCGAATGGGTGGATCCTTCCATTGCCCAGAGGACATTCCAGGGTCACCGAAGGTGGGCCCTGCTTTTGCTAGAGCTAAATTAGTCACTTCTGGAGATAAAATTTAATTCACCAAGGACAGACATGGCCAAGAAGAGAAAAAAACTGTGAGCTCCAGTTTTTTCGCCCAGGGAGCTCACGCTTAGGGAAACAACGAAAGCGTCCCCAGCTTGTTCAGAAAGAGCTAAAAAGCTAAGTTGCTTTATGGATACTAGGTGCCCCGGGAGGGCAGAGGGGGAGAGAACTAGGTGGGTGGGAGCCATCTGGGCAGAGTGGAGGCAGGAAAATGTCCTAGCCAGGGGGCTGGAGCTGTGGGGAAGCTTTGCACAGAAACAAGGTCTGCAAATGCTTACTGGGCAAAAATGTAAATGAAGAGTCCGAGGACATTGCCAAAGCCAAAGACCATAATTCAGTTCAATAAATATTTTTTCAATGTATTTTTACAGGCCGTTAGCAGTAATCTTTTATTAAAACAAAATATTGTATTATGTATAATGTCAGTAAGTAAAATGGATGAAAATAATAAATGAAACCCTCAAAACATTTAAATCTTCTTTATTAGGTAATACTTTTGTTGACGTAAGAAATGTCCAAACCTGCAGAGAATTTTTATGAGTTTATTTGAGCCAAACTGACAACAGTACCAGGAAGCTAGGTCACAAATGCTTCAGAGTATGACAGTTTTTGATTTCTTTTTTTTACATTTTTTACATTTGGAATTAAGGAAGACTTCGAGAAGGTGGGAGAAAGCGAGGCCGGGATTAGATTACAGGATAGTTAACGAGATTACGTGCTCTCTTGAAGGTGCTCTATGAAGGGTCTGAAAAACAGGCATTTCAAAGGTGTCTTAACCTGAATGCACAAAAACAATAGACAGGGATTGCTTAAGGCAAAGATAACTTTTTACTAGGCAAGTTATAGGCCTGAGGCGTGACTACCACATGACCCGCCCAGTTAAGAATTCATGACCAGATCACCCTGTGAAGTTACTTTTGGTTAAATTTATTATAGTGCCCCGCCTCCTGTTTTGGTCTATACTTTCTTATTTGTGACATTGAGATAACTTGGTCCAACACTGAAATTTAAAGATGAGAAAAAAGGAGAGCCAGAATCGTTTTTTGCTCACACTTCCATTGTAAAATGCAACATGTATTTTTCTACCGGCACTATCTCATATTACCCGGAGGTGCAAACTTGTGACGAGGAAAAGGTTAAATCTCATGGAAACTGAGCTTTGCAATACACTAGTACTGTCTTCTAGAAATATGTTAAATATTACCGGAATTGTGCAGCCTTCTTTGAATTCTATTATTTCTTTTTTATCAGCTCACGGGCCCTTTTTAGATACCTGGAAACTATTTGGCACTATAATCATTGTTCCTAATACTCTGTTCAAGCATATTCTACTTACCAGGACTTTTCTTAGACCTTTGTAAACTTTATTATTTTTAATCCTCAAACTTTAAAATAGCTGTTTTAACTTATTTAACAAACATAACCATTTGCTTTGTGTTTTTAAAAAAGCTTTACAATATTAAGATATTTAACCTACTAAGCAATGGCATAGAGTGTAGACTATTATCCCTTTTTTTCCAATGAGGCATAGAAATGTTACGTAACTTTCCCAATGTTACTTGCTCATAAGTGGCAAAGACCTCTGGTTTCAGAGTCCATGCTTTCAACCACAAGTCAATCTATGCTGTGAGAATTATTATCCCCATACTATTTTTTAAATTAGAAAACATTTCTAATGCTCAGAAAAGTTTTGAGAGAAATAGCTGGGTGTGTCCACCACACAGCTTTGAAATAAATCTCTCTCCTTTTTTTTCGTATTTGACTGTTGACTGTGACTTAGATAATTTTACTTGGTTGATTTCTCAGAAAGAACAGTAGATTCTGAGTTTTTGCAATACTCCTAACAATTTCTCTATAGCCTTTATACTTGAAGATCAGTTTGGCTGGATACAAAGTCTGTGGTTCACATTTTCTTTCAACTGTCTCTAAATATGTTTTCCTTTGCTTTCTGGATAAAGTGTTAACTAAAAAACTATATTATTATTTTTCCCCTCTTTTTTTTTTTTTTTTTGCCTGGATGCCAATAATTGTTTCTTTTTCTTTCAAGTCCAATAATCTCAATAGACCATGTCTCTATATTGCCCATTCTGGATTAATTTTCCCAGATATATAGCATGTTTTTTCAATATATAGTTTCAGGTTCTAGAGTAGAGCTTCTTTTTTATCCGTATTTACATAGTGACTGAAAAAAAAATCTGGCCTCGTATGTTCTGAGATTTGCCTCCACCCTTATGTTTATTTGGACCTTCTTATGTGTCCCTGTCCCTGGGATTTCATTCCAGCAGTTTCTCCTCATTGCAGAGCTTTGTCTTAGAAGAAGCTTTGTTTGTAGTTCTGTGTGCTTACAGGGACCAGTCTGCCCCATCACCATGAGACCTTATTGTATCTTCATAGTGCTGTTGTATTCATTGGTGAGCTGGACCCTGCAGGATGCCCTCTTGGATTCCATTGATTAGTGGTGATTGGGTGGGTGGATGGGGAGTGGTTCTCTTACTTTCAGGGTTGTCAAAAACCAAGTTCTTTCCCTCTGCCTCCCTCTACACAGATTCTGATCCTATACAAGTTTCGTAGCTGATAGAGTTCATTCTTGCCTGCTTGAATTTGTGGTTTCAGAGAAATGCTTTGCCACTAAAGATGTGATGTCATCTATGGTCTTTGTTTTGCTATCTCAGTTGCACTTTGTTGCTATAATAGTATTCCACTGCTCTACTAATTCCTCTATATATTACTTCCAGTGTTGTCTAACCCTCAATCTTTTACCATTTACACAAAATTTCCTTTATAACCCAAATAAACTACATCTATGGCAGCTGTCAGCAGCTATGTTTGTCAGTCTCTTTTTTCTTGTGGAGAAACTGCCCTAAGCTCTGGCTTCAAGCCCTGAGCCCGCCTCTAGATTGGAATACCTTTTGATCCCTAAGTGCCTAGCTGTCTCCCCTGCATCTCTGTTGGGATCCTTGAAACCTTGAGACTTTAGTCCTACTCATGACTTTGTAGTTCAGGGTCACAGAGATGATAATCTTGTTTTTGAGCTCAGAACTATCATTTTGGTGTTTTCTTTTTATGTTTTATCTAGCCTTGCTGTGTATTTAGAGCAGGGGGAGTGCCTCACAGAGTCATCTTGCCTCAAAATGTCTCAAAGAACAGATTTGAATGCACAATGCACAATAAACTGACAAGGCACTGTGAAAATACAAAAATGAGTAAGAAAGGGCTCCCGCTCTCAGAAAGATTAGAATCTAGTGAAAGAAGGTAACCGGTAACATCCTACCATAAGACAAACTGAAAATTGCTCTATTGGAAGTCATTAGGAGAGTTATTTGAGCCCACAAGAAATAAGGACTTGTAAATGAGGGAATAAGAAAGGCTTCCCAGTAGTAGTGGCTTTGAAATGGAGCTTTTAGAGATGTCATGGTGGAAGTGTGTATGGTGCTTTGGGAATACCACCCTTGGAATTGGAGCACGGGCTGCCTTGGTGAAGCATGGAGGGTGTATTGAAGGAAGAGATTGAAGGTTAGTGCACAGGCTGTGGAGTTCACAACGACTAAGCTCCAATCCCCCCTCTGCCATTGACTAGAGATGTGAGCCTGGACAACTCACTTCATCTCTCTGAGCCTTAGTTTCATCTATAGGAAGGGAATCTAGCATCCCCTGCCTCAGAGGGTTGTTGTAAGGACAATTGGAAGTAATGTGTACAAAGCTATATAGTAAACTCTTTTTTTTTTTTAAGTTTTTAATTTACTTTTATTTTTGTTTGTTCCTCCCACTCCACACCAGATTCATTGTGGTACAATAGAAAAATTACTCAGCAAAGTTTTTATTTTACTATTTTATTATTTAATTTAATTTAATTTTAGGCGAAGCAACCCTTGGTTGACCTCACAGATTGCAAAGACCTTATCAGTTTATAATCCCTTATTTTTTTATGCCTACAGCTCCTGGTCTTCCTAGGTGGTCTCCCATCCAAGTACTAACCAGGCCCCCTGCTTAGCTTCTCAGATCAGACGGAATTGGGCTTGTTCAGGGTAGCATAGCCATAGACTCAGCAAAGTTTTTAATAGCAGTTTTATTTGTTTTGGTCTCATTTCATAGTAAGCTATTAATAGGTGGAAGCCATAACTATTATTAAGATTATGGAGAGTCTTGAATGTCAATGTATTAATTTTTTAAAAGCTTAGTTGAAATATAATTTACATAAGATAACAAACTAAGCATTTTTGACTGGTCCTACTTCTACTCTCTGGAGCAGCCTCTGGAATATTATTGTGATTGCCTTGTGGTAAGCAGAATAATGGCTCCTCAAAGATGTCCACTTCTTAATCCCAGAAACCTATAAATATGTAAGGTTTCTTAGCAAAGGGAAATTAAGGTTGCAGATGAAATTAAAGCTGCTAAGCAGCTGACCTGGAGATGAGGATATGATCCTGGATTATCTGGTGGATCCAATGCAATCAAGAGAGTCCTTGTGAGTGGAAGAGGCAGAAGGAGGAAAATTAGAGATTGTGTGAGAAAGACACCCTGAGACTGCTGGATATGGCTTTGAAGATGAAGGGAACCATGAGACAAGAAATGTGGATGGCCTCTAGAAACCAGAAAATAACAGGAATTGGATCCCCTCGGAGCCTCCAAAAAAAGCCCCACCAACATCTTGATTTTAGCCCAGTGTAACCTGCATTGGACTTCTGATCTCTAGTACTGTATGATAATAAAAGTGTGTTGTTTTAAACCACTAAAATTGTGGTGATTTGTTACAACAGAAATAGAGAAACTATTACAGTCTTGAATAAAAGCTTGTTGACTAACTAAATTAATGAATCAAGGACAACATATTACCTTTTCCATATAATAATCCTGCTAATTTTGGAGGAGAGAAGATTTAGTTTGGCTCATGCTATCTTCCTATAAAGTACTCACTTCTTAAATAACATGGAATTCCTGGGGTGGAACTAGGGTGAATGCTTATATCCCCTCAAAATTCATATGTTGAAATCTAATCCCCAGTGTGATGGTATTTGGAGGTTAAGCCCTTGGGAAGTGATTTGGTCATGAGGGTTCAACCCTCATCAATGGGATTAGTGCCTTTACAAAAGAGACTTCAGAGCTTCCTCTATCCTCCACCATGTGGGGCCACGGCAAGAAGACAGCTGTCTATAAAACAGGAAGTGAGACCTCAGCAGATACCAAAGCTGCTGGCACCTTGATCTTGGACTCCCTGTCTCCAGAACTGTGAGAAATATGTTGTTTATAAGCCACTCAGTTTAAGATATTCTGTTATAGCAGCCTGAATGGATTAAGACAAAGAGTTTGGGATAATTCCAGATTGCACTCACCATTGATATGGTAATGGTTTAAATCATGTTCTCTTTGCTATCACTCTAGGTGGGCCAATAGAAGACACATTAACCCCCACAAAGAAGCAGTCCTTCTTTCTTCTCCCCTCTGGGTGACTTTTTGAGCAGGAGTTCTCAAAAAGGCAAGGGAGGAACACATCAAAGTGAGCTGGGTAATCTTACAAACTATAAACGCCCACTACCCCTTTCTTTCTTGCCTACCCAGGGAATCTGTTACGCCTTTTCCCCACCCTCCACCCCCTTGAGAAACATTGTCTTAAAGCAAATGCTGTATGAGCAGAAGGAAGTATATGCATGGGAATACATAAAAAGAATTCTGAATTAAAAGAGATTTCATTCCTATTTAGAGCTTGTTCTAACAGTTATCCTATGACCATGTCCAAGCTGTAGACCTTTTTCTGGTGGACAAAGCTTTCACAGAGCATGCAAAAGCCCCAGGAAGGCTGGACCCAGTTGCGAGTTTTTTCCCTTTTGTTCCTTTCGTGTCACCTCCAGTCTATTGGCTAGTTTTCCTCCCGGATGCTAGAGAAACCTCCTGTCCTGCTCGGGACTCAGCCATCCTATTTTGCTTTGGGCCAGGTTCTGTGTCCTACGGTTAGGGACTATATTTACTATGTCTTATTTGGGTCTTCAGTAAATGAATTTCCTTGGTTTCAGTCTTCTGATCTTGCAGAAGTCAAAATCCTCTTTTGCCCTTTGCTGGGGTTGCCAGGTTCAGGACTTCCTTTACTGGACCCTATCTCTTACCTCTGGCTTGAACTACCCTGTCTGCAGCCCCTCTACCCCAGTAGATACTAGTCCCGGGGGAAAAAAAAAAGAAGAAGAAGAAGAGAAAGAAAAAGACTCTAGATGATCTCTTGTTTCCTTCTTAGCTCTATGATTCTAGGGTTATTTTGCCTCCACTATGCTCTTCAGCCAAATTCTTGGAGTACTTTCTTGGATGAAGAAGGTTTCTCTACTGGATTGTTCTAACCCAGTTTGCATCTTATTTTCTCTAGAAGTTCCTGCTGTCAGGATGGTTGCCATTTTGCCCATGCTCTCGACCATGTTTGCCTTTAGGGATCCCAACCCAGATACTTCTACTCTCACTATCAGTTGAGTAAGAAAACTCTTCTCCCAGTTTGTCTTTTAGATTTTCTTCTTCTTAGCTGCTCTGGCACTTCCTTTGCTCCAACCCAAGGCTGGTTCAACGACTCAGGTCTAGCTCATGGCCCCTGATCCCGCCCATTCACTGCTACAACCCCTTTAATTATCTGCAAACATCCACTCAGTTTGGGGTGAGGAAGGCAACATGGACTTCATAAGGCCACACTGCTATAGTATTTTAAAATAAATGTTAAACCGGAATACGATCAGCTCCCAACACCGGAAGAAGCATCTTTCTCCAAGAGGGGGGGATGTGTGCATGTGCTCATCTCTATTGTGCTGAACGCAGGACAGCATTGGCACCAGGCAGGAGTAGAAACATGCAGATGATGTGCTCAGCCCACTGCTGTCTTTTCCTGAGGTCCTGAGGAGCAGAAGAGCTTCCCCTGAACCATATTCTTTCTGAGCAGGAAGTTTCTGGGCTGTCCTTTTCCCCCCTCCAAGGAGTGGCCGATGTCTCTACTAGTTTTCAGTCACAGCACTGACATTCCTTCTACCAGCACTATCCCTAGGAGTGCCTGACTATGCCTTAGGTTTAAAGACCCTTTGATGAAGCCACACTGAACTCCCAGTAGGTTTAGGTCACACTCCAGCTATCGGGGTTCTTAGATGCAACCTGATTCCAGAGTCCATAAACAGTAATTCAACATTTCTAAGGGCTTAAAGTCAACTTCGCCTTTATATCCTTGGGCCAGAGACTTTTTCTAGGACCATCTGGACTCCCTGGAGTTGCTGCCAATAGAACAGAAGGGAAACTCCAGCCCAGCCCAGGTTGACCAGCCCTAGGATATCAGCGTGGTTTCCTGTGATGTCTTCCACTTACCGGGTCAGTCAACTACAGCATGTTCCTGTGTTTCACAGAGTCCTTACAGTGGAGCTGTTTGGTTCCTCCAGGAGCACAGGAGGAAAACAGTGAGGAGGAGGAGGACTGGAGACAGAAACTCATGAAAAAAAAGGGAGAGAAAGTGAGTGATGCTGAGGGAGGAGAAAAAGGCGAACAGCAGCAGTGGCAGCAGGAGCAGAAGAAACTAGGAGTGTGAGGGTGTGAGGGAAAGGCAGAAAGGGAGGGGGTTTCTGCTCATGACAGTGTTAATTCGAGCCCCTGGTTGTTTTACAGTGACCCATCAAATATGCATAAGAAAGGAAGGAAGGAAGCTCTCAGTTTTAATTGATGATAAAGCCCAGTGTATGCACAGGGCACACTGTGCAGAGCTGTGGACTAACTCCCCAATTCCTCTGCAATTGGGTTTGGGAATTCAGAGTTGGGAAGACTAGTAGAGCCAAGTGGCTTTGCTGCACTCCCCTGTCCCAGCATTGACAGAGGGTCCCCTACATCATAGCAGTTGAGATGCCAATAGCTCTCTGAAGACGATTCACTTTATTTTTTTCTTTCTTGGGTTTTCCCTTCTTTCATTCTGCTTTGTGTCATTTTTTGGCCTGCCTGACCCTGGATAAGTCATTAAACCTTTCTGAATCTTCTGCATCTATAAAATGGAGATAAGAACACTTTGGCCTTTTCACTAGAATGCTGCAAAGATCAAATCAGTTCTCATTAATAAAAGTGCTTTGCATATCGCAAATTACAACACAAGTCCTAATTGTGATGGCTGTAACCTACGATGAAAGTGCTTTCCCCAACAACACAAGTTTTGCATCTCTCAGTGTGATTATCAGTAAGGGTACTATTAGTATGCTTTCAGAATTTTCCTATTTCCTACATCAGCAGGAAATGTTGATGAGAACTTGGAAAACAACTGCTAGATCATTGGAGTTAATATGAAGTCTGTCCTCTCAGTATTTTCTGTTCTATGGACAGTGATCCACCTCGCATATTCACAACTCAGAGCCTTGCTCCCCCTTCATTCAGTTAAGCAGGTTTTCTAGGGCCAAACTCCCCAAAAGATATGAATTCAGGTTCTTCATATTCATTTAGGATGACTACTTGGGCCCAGAACCCCACGTAAATACTCAGTGTGTCTGTGTAGGGGGATGACCTTGAAAATGCTATAGAGATAAATAATGCACTAACGAGTAGGGCCTTTTGAGTGATTATGGTAAGATAACTTTAAACCAATAGGAGAGGAGAACAGAGAAAGTGACTAAGAGAAAAAAAGAGCCGATCTCTGGTACAACATAAGGAACCGAATCTACATAGCTAAACAGTGACTAAGAGAGGATGAAATACTTCGTAAAAACTCAAAGAGAGAGTTTGAGCTTGTGCAAGGAGGAGAAGTAATGGGGGAAAGACAGATTTTTTTAAGAATCTGTAGGTATCATCTTGTTCTTCTAGGAGAGACAGAGGCTTGGTGGGGCTTTGGGACTATATAGAGCTTCCTTGAAAAGAGAGGCAGATAGCTTAAAGTCAGATGGCATGGAATGACCCTCGATCTGTAATTTACTTGCACATGTGGATGGATGTATAACATCAAGCTCTGATTAGAAAAAATAATTAGAAGATAGCCTGCTTCTTTTATAAGAAACTACTTGGATTCCCTAGGACTGTGGCTGGATAGCAATGGTAAGCTGTTAAGGTTATGGCTTTAACATTCTAAACTCAGTCTGCTTTTGTGTCTTTCCTGAGCCTTCACACGGTGCAGTTAGAAAAATGTAGGCCTCTTGTCTCAGTAAAGTATTAGGTGTTGCCATTTATCACTCCTCTTAAATCTGTCCACAGAGGACAAAGAAACAGGTCAAAGCTACACATCAATCCTTCTGAACTGACCTTCACTGGCCGTCTCTCTACTGCCCACAATTTAGCTTTGTTTCCACCTCACTAAAAGAAATTAGTCTTCCCTCCACAACCACCAGGAGGAGGTAGAGAGCAGGCCTGTCTGGGTGATGCCAGGGGCAGCCTAACTCCACAGGGGTTCTGTAAAACTACTCCTACCTCCCAGCCCACTTCCTTCCTCTGACTTCGAATGCAGAGGTTAGGGAGCATCAAGTTTGTTTCCCAGAGTGGGGAGGAGCGAGATGAGGGAAGGGAGACAGTATATCAAAATGCACTTCCAAAACAAAAATGATTGCTGTGGCACATGATGATACCGAGAAAGAGGTGATGACAGCCTCCTCCCATTTCAGGAACAGTTCTGAGTTGTCTGTAGGCGGATTCACATGACACATCCTTAAAACCCAATTCCATTCTGAGCTGTGTTTGCTCCTTGTTAGCATCTCAGGAACAATGGATCTCTACATCTTTATACCTGAGTTTGACTCCCAATTGGTTGCCTAGCTGGATATCCAGGCTGCTTCGTGTATGAAGTATTTGTGCCAATATTTATCCCTTGAGTCATGAAACCTCATCAACCCAGCTCTACATGGACATGTGAACTGGAATATTGAATTGTATGAATGTTTATACTTTAAGAGAATTGTTATTAATAAGCGGGTGTTCTTCACAATGTTTTGATGTGAAAAAATACTAATACATATTACTGCAGGAAGTGATATCAATGATGCAAATTTGCCTGGAATCTATTCTGAATCCAATTTGCCTTTCTCAAATAAAATTTGGGTTGTGGCGTTTTGATTGATGTTTCTATATAAGGAGGTTTTTGGCTTTTTAATGTTGCTGCTTTTCTGTTCTCACTCTTTTAAGAATCTTTGCCAACATACAGCTGACATTTGAGGAAGAGAATAGAGACAGTTTGGCTTCTTGTAAATTCTTCTGTTTCCTTGGAGATGTAAATAATTAGGGAACATATAAAAAGTTTTTAGCAAATTCAAATTTGGTTTTGAAAAAGCAGGTTTGTTACCTGTGGTAAGGGCTATAGGAACAGTCTCCATAAGAAATTGTTTCTCTTTAACTCACTTTGAATTAGAAAATCTTTCCTGAAACATAGGGCTTCCTGAGACCCCAGTTCTAATGCCCATATGAAACATGCACTTTATAAGGTTTAGTAAAGCTGCCCAGGTGTGTGGGTGACTTCAGGCCCCATCTCTGAGAGCCAGAATAATTCTCTGCCATCTTCAACTTTACCAGAATCCTGTCCAATGGGCAGACCCAGAGCTCAGGAACTTGAAGGGAAGGGTTGAATCACCTAAAACTGAGAGGAATTACACAAATCTCAATCATGGAATCCTCCGGTACAGGAGTTCATGAGAAAGAAAGAAAATATGGGATCAGCTGCTCCAGAAAGGTCTAACTTTAATCGCATTCTCAGTGGCATATTTTTCACTTCAGCTATTTTAAACTTTATGTTCTTCAAGTCTTCAATTTCCCTTTTCCTTCCTTTCCCACTCCTTCTTCTTGGTAAATCACCTCAGTCTCTTCCTACCACACAGATGGGAAATTCTACCATTTATTACCTGCGTGACTCTCTTAAAGTCATTTCACTGCTCAGTGACTCTGTTTCCTTAACTATAAAATAGGGATAACATCAGTACAGACATACCTCAGAAATATTGAGGGTTTGGTTCCAGATCGTCACAATAAAACGAGTCATAATCTTTTTGCTGGTGGAGAGTCTTGCCTTCAATTTCTAAAAAATGAAAACCTGTGAAGCACAATAAAGATGAGTGCAATACAATGAGGTCTGCCAGTACCTACTCTGTGAGGTAGTTAGTAGGATTAAATGAATTAATACATACAAATTATTTAGGCCAATACCATGGTAAATGCTAAATAAATATTAGCTCTTAATTTTACTGAGAAGACAGAGGCCAGTGATGTGAACTCCATTATCCAAACATCTTTCCACCTAAAAAAAAACTCTATAACTATTACTTCCTCTCTTTCCCTACCTCAGAGTAAAAGGCTATCTTATTTTTAAGTCTGCGCTTTCACCTGTCTTGATTCTATCTCCTCTTATCTTCTCAAGGGAATTTGTCACATGAATTCTTTTCTCCTTAACATTTTAAATTGATTTCCTTTTTCCTGGCTCCCTTTTCTCATTTTCAGATGCTCAGGTCTCTCATTTTGAAAAAGGCCTCCGTAGGACCCTACTCTTTTTAAGCTACTGTCCCATTTTTCCTCATCTTTCCATTGCCAAATACTGTGTGCCTCCATGCTTTCATGACGCATACTCTCAGTATTCCTCTGCCATCTGGTTCTTTCTCCCAACCTCCACTCTCATATGGCTGTGTCTATGGTCATCTATCTCCCAATTCAACGGGCTTTTCTTGATTTCTGTCCTCTTTAGCCTCTATGCAATGGTTAGTATTGCAGACCACAATCTGCTCTGAGGAATCCTCTCTTCTCTCAGCCTGTGTGCAAATCTGTTGAGCTGCTGCTTCTCTTCTCCGTGGCCTCTTTGTCTAATGCCCTTACAGGTTCCATTTTTTTCTTTCCACTCCTCAGCTGTGGGCATGGTGGGAGATTCACTGTGGAACTTCTTGGTATGTCTCTGTATTCTTACTCTTTGATCTCCTTTTTGTCTCATGCCTTATCATTATTTCTCTGAGTATGGCTCCTTCACTCTTTGTACTTGCCTCTTCAGCCGTCACTCTGTGTTTTGGCCATGCTAACTGTTTTCTAGTTTCTTGATGGTACTGTGGTCTGTCTGACATAGGCCTTTTGTTATTGGTTATTTGTTATTGCATTCGTCTTCATCTTTGTTATTTTTTTCTATTTTAAAAGTTGAGAGATAATTCACACACCATAAAATTCATCATTTTCAAGTATACAATTCAGTGGATTTTAGTATATTCTCGAAGTTGTGTAATGATCACCACTATCTCATTCAAGAACATTTTCTTCACCTCAGAAAGAAACTCTATACCCATTAGTAGGCCCTCCTTTTCCCCCTTGCCCTCCATCAACCCCTGCCAATCACTAATCTACTTTCTGTCTTTATCCTGTGGGCTTTTGCACACGCTGTTCCTTTTGCCTAGAGCCTTTTCCTTCCCATCCCCTGGTCAACTTCTACTCTTCCTTCAGTGATCAGTGCCAACTTCCTTGAACATGTTAATTCCTCCTATAATATGCTTTCATAATAATATGTACTTCTTTGCAGCATTAAATTTCAATTTTATATTTACTTGTGAAATTCTTCAATTTGTGTTTGTCAACTCATTAAGTCTTATGAGGGCAAGAACGATATATATATTTTGAGGGACATTCATAAATGCATAAAATTCTGCATCTCTGTCAATAACACAGTTTCACTTGAATGTAATATTTCGACACCCAACATGGTTAAGACAAAATTTATTATTTTTCTTTCCATACCAATTCCTTTTTCATATTTCCCCATTTGATGATGTGTCCTTATTCTCTAGGGCACACAAGCTCAGTTTCTTGAAGAGATTTGATTCCTTTCTCTCTCGTCTTCACCATTTAGTACTCTTCAAATCCTCAAGTCTTGTGATTCTTATGTAAGTTCTTGTATTCCAGCCTTTGGTAGAGCGTCCTTAATGCTCAGTAAACATTTGCTGATAATGAATAACTTTTGGAAATATCTGTAGTGAAGAAATGGTTGTAGCCATAATGATGGGTGAAACTTTAGATACTGCCAAAGAGATGAGAGAGTGAGAAAGGGAGAGAAAAGCAGATAGTGGAGGATGGCAGTGGATGGAGACTCAAGAAACACCTATATCACAGAGGACTGGAGAAGAGCAATAAAATAATGAGAGAAGCAAAAGGAGCCCCTGGCTAATGTTCTGTAATCCACCCACCACTTACTGAATACTATTACCTGCCCAGTACTTAGATTATGGTGATATAAAGATGATTCAGAAGTTATCTTTTTCTTAAAGGAAGTCAGGGTCTAGTGAAGGAGAGAATCAAGTAAACAAAAACTTACGAAAAAGTGCGACAAGTATTATAATAAAAGTATTCACAAAGTGTTCTGCAAGCAAGAGGGGGTGGTAACTAAGATTATCTCAGCACAGGGATGGGTAAAGGTGGGCGTCGCAAGATGACTGGGACTTCAGTAGCCTGAGATCAGAAGGAGTGACATGCCAGAGACAGAACAACCTCAAGAAGCCCTGGCCCATGTGGAGCTGCACATCATTTGTTTAGCTTTAGTGTAAAGTGTGGGAAGGGAATATCCTGGGAATTCAGGCTGGGGCTACTTTGTGAGGCATCTCTCAGCAAGCCGAGAAATTTAATCTTTATTTTCTCATTAAAGAGAGTCTGCAAAGTTATTATTTTTTTAAAAATTAACTTTATTAGATATAACTTACATATATTATAATATATAGATTTTAAATTTACTGTTCAAAGAGTTTTGATAAATCCGTATAACTGTTACCCCAATCAAGATATAGAACATTTCCATGACTCCTGAAAATCCCCTTGTGTTCTTTGCAATTGATCCCCCCTCTTCCCCAAGGCAACTACTGATACAACTTGCCATATATTTTGGTTATTTATTGATATGTAAAAACATCCTGAAACCTAGTGGTTTAAGACAAAAATCATTCATTTTCTCATGATATAGCAATTTAGTCAAGGTTTAGTAAAATCAATTTGTTTCTGCTCTCTGCAGCATCAGCTGGGATAGCCTGACCGAGGGTGAAGAATCCACTTCCAAGATGACTCATTCACATAGCTGGCAAGTTGAAATTGGCTCTTGGCTGGGAGCTCAGCTAGGACTGCCAGTTAGAGATTTAATTTTTTGTCCACACAGCTGTTTGGGCTTCCTTACAGCATGGGTTCCCAAAAAGAAGAAGTGGAAGCTTCCAGCCCTTTTAAAGGTTAGACCCCAAACTGGTCGAGCATCACTTCTGTTGTATTCTGTAGGTCAAAGCGATCACAAGACCAGCCCAAATTCAAAGGGGTAGAGCAATAAACCCCACCTTTTAGTGAGGATAGTAACAAATAATTTGGGTCCTCTTTATTCCACCACGTCGTAAATTGATTTTGGTGGTTCTAGAATGTCATATAAATAGAATCATATAGTGTATATTATTGTATAGTCATAGGATAGGTATATGTTAAAATTTATGAGAAACAATCAAACTGCTTTCCAAAGGATTATATCGTTTTATATGCATAGCAGCAATGTTTAAAGGTTATAGTTGCTCCAAGTCTAGCCAACACTTGCTATTGTCAGTCTTTTTAATTTTAGACATTCTGGAGGGTATTAAGTGGTATCTCATTGTGGTTTTAATTCGTATTTCCCTGATAAATAATAGTATTGTGCATCTTTTCATATGTTTATTCGATATTTGTAGTTAAGATATTAATTATTCAGAAATTGATCTATAGATTTAATGCAATTCCAATTAAAATACCAACAGGTTTTTCATAGAAATTGACAAGCTGAATCTAAAATGTATATGGAAATGAAAAGGACTTAGTCAAAATAGTTTTGTAAAAAACAAATTGAAAGGACTTATACTACCTGACCTCAAGAGTTACTGTAGAACTGCAGAAATCAAGGCAGAGTGGCATTAGTATACGGACAAATAAATAGGTCAATGGAACACAACAGAGCCTAGAAATAGACCCAAACATATATAGTCGATTTGTTTTTGAAAAAGGATGTTGTTGTATGCAGCCTCTAAAATGGCCTCCAAGGATTTTTTCCTCCTGGTATTCACGCCCTTGTGTAATTCACCTCCCCTAGAGTGTGGGCTAACAGAAGTGACGGAATGTGACTTCTGGGGTTAGTTTAAAAAGGACTGTGACTTACATCTTGGGAAAACTCTTTCTCTCTTGAATGGTTTGCTATTTGTAAAGAACTAGATGCCATGTTGTAAGGCAGTCCTGTGGAGAGGATCATGTGGTGAGGGACCAAGGCCTGACAAGAACGACATGAATGAGCTTGGAAGCACTCTTATCTCTTTGAATCAAGCCTTCAGATGAGACCGCAACCCTGACCAACAGTTTGACTCAACTTCATGAGAAACCTTCTTTCAGGGGCATCTAGCTAAACTGTGCTCAGATTCCTTAACCAAAGAAACTGTGAGGCAATAAATATTTGCTGTTTTAAGCTGCTAAGTTTTGGGAATCCATCACATTGTTTTTCTCTCTTTTTGTCTCTGTCTTTCCGTCTATCTGTCTATCTCTGTCCCTCTGTCTCTCTCTGACACACACGCATACATACACACACACCCACACACACACTCAATACTAGTAATCATTGGAGACAGACAAGTCCGGAGAAGTCAAAATGGTAACTGAGTATCAGAAACATCAGTCTTAGTTTATATATTCATTCATTCTTTCATCTAGTCAACAAGTATCTGCCAACTGTCTTTTTATAAAAATTGTGGTAAAATAGATACAATATAAAATTTACTATCTTAACCAACTTTAAATGTATACAGTTCAGTAGTGTTAAATACATTTACATTGTTGTGCAACCAACCTCCAGAACTCATCTTGAAAAATGGAAACTATACCCCTTAAACAACTCCTCACCTTCCCCTCCCTCCAGCCCCTGACAACCACTTTTACTTCCTATCTCTATGAATTTGACTACTCTAGGTGCTTCATATAAGTGGAAACATAAAGTATTTTTTGACTGGCTTAATCCATTTAGCATAATGTTTTCAAGATTCATCCATGTTGTAGCATATGTCAGATTTTCCTTCTTTTTAAAAGATAAATAACATTCCATTGTATGTATATATTACATTTTGCATATCTATTCAACTATCATGAGTACTTAGGTTGCTTCCACCTTTTGGCTGCTCTGAATAATACTGCTATGAACATGGATATACAAATATCTCTTTAAGACCATACCTTCAATTCTTTTTAGTCTATACTAAATGGAATTACTGGATTATATGGAAAAATATGATTATATTTTTAGTTTTTGAGGAACTTCCATACTGTTTTCTATAGCAGCTGCATCATTTTATACTTCCACCAACAATGCACAAGCATTCCAACTTCTCTACACACTTGCCAACACTTGTTATTTTCTTTTTTTTAAATAGCCATTTTAAGAGGTGAGAATTGGTATCTCATTGTTGATTTGATTTGCATTTCCTTAATGATTATTGAGCATTTTTTCATGAGCTTATTGGCCATTTGTATATCTTCTTTGGAAAAATGTCTATTCAAATTCTTTGTCCATTTTTTTAATTAAGTTTTTTGTTGTTGTTGAGTTATAAGAGCTCTTATGTACTGTGGATATTAAATTGTTATTTATATGGTTTGCAAATATATTCTTGCTGTCTTATGTGCTAGATACTGTTCAAGATGTTGTGAATACAGAGGCCCCGCCTCTACTCTCATGGAGTTTGCATGAGAGTAGAGGCAGAAAGAAAACAATAAAACAAATAAGAGACAATAAGAAGTGCTATAAAGAAAATAAGCAGAGTGATAGAATAGAAATGACTGGTGGATGGGAGGAATCTGCTTAGATAGGGTAGTCAGTTACAACTTTCTCTTAGAAAGTGACATTTGAGCTAACGAGAACCACTGAGAAGGATCCATCCACACAGACAGGCCGAGGGCACAACCAGTGCAAAAGTCATAAAATGGGGATGATAATAATGATCAAGAGTGCATAAACTGCAAAGTGATAAGTAGGCAAGAGCCAAATTAGTTAAGGTTCACAGGCCAAGGTAAAGAGTATAGATTTAATTGTAAGTATAATAAGAAACATTGGCTAATTTCAAGCAGAAGAGTCCTAAGATCTTACTAATATTTTTGAAAGATCACTTTGGCTGGTCTGTGAAAAATGGATTATATAGTGGAGAGAGATGAAAGGCAAGTTTCCAATAAGTGTTCTTTATAAGGCTCTTGTTTTACATCACCTCAGGCAGTTGTCCTCTCATGCTGCTAGAATCTCTTACTCTCCTGTTTCTAAACTTGTATCACATTGTGGACATTGGCAATTGAGGTCTTCCTTAACAGAATGGATTGGGGCCATCTCTGGCAACTTCCTCTATTTCTGTATCACTCAGTGTGTGCTAGATTATGTGAGATAACTGATGATTTCAAATCTCAGTGTCTTAAAACAACCTAAGTTATTTCTTGCTCATGATACATGTTCACTGCTAGTTGGCTTAGGGTATCTGCTCTGTGTCATTCATATTATGAGACCAAAGCTGATGGCATAATCACCAGTTGGAACATCGCTTGTAGTTGTGGCAGAAGGAAAGAAAAAAATGGCTGAATTTTGCACTGGCATTTAAAACTTCCCAGGAGTGAAACATGCCACTTCCACTCACATTTCATTGCCTAAGCAAGTCATATAATCAGTCCTAAATTCAAAGGAGCAAGGAAGAGCAATTATGTTCCTGAAAGTTAGGAGAACCAGAAATATTTAAAAATAGCATAAATGTGTACAACCATTTCCAAGATTACTACTAACACTCTTCAGCACTCAGTAAAATATCTGTCCAAAAATTCCACATTTTATAACTTCTTATAATATGTATTTAGATATATTTGCTTATATTAAAAAAATATTTTACTCAACCTAAGAGCATTCACTGCATAGGACATTACAAACTGTTTACTCGTCTATGAAAAACAATATAGATGACAAATTTTGTATTCTGAAATCGACTTTAACATGCTGTTATCATTATAATAAAATATTTATATTTGTAGGGTCTAATAGAGGTAAGAGTTGAACTAATGCATGGAAGAAATGACAAGTAAGTGTTGAGCTTAAAAGATATTTAAGCTGTGGGAAGCAACAGAACTTTGTAACCAATCAAATGTGGAAAATAGATGAGAAGGAGCAGTTAAGGATAATGGAGATTTCCTAGACTGGGAGACTTATTGGAATGGTGGTGTCACTGTCCATTTGAGGGAATACAGTAGTAGCTGGTATGTAGGGTGGAGGGACGGGTAATTAATTTGATTGTGGAAATACTGAATTTCAGATGTATATGGTGAACTCTGCCCTAGCTAAACCCTTTCTTTGTTGGGAGTGAATGATGAAGCTAGAAGAAGAAAAGAAACCACAGGAAGGAGACTAGGAAGGGAGCATCTAAAATATTGTGTTATATAAGGGAAGAGAAAGTGAGCTTTGAGGGAGTCTTTACTCTGAGGTATTTAAATATATACAATTTTAATCTCCTTGAAGTATAAGCACAGGTACCCCCTTCACCCTCTAAGCATTATTTTACTTCAATAATGTCTACAGTTCAGCATTTTAATATGTTAAGAAAGAAAACAATATTTGAAGTAAAGGTAGGAGATAATGTAACAATATGTACCAACAGATGGGCTACAGTCACCAAGGAGTCTAAAAGAGATCCGCTGTGTAGAAATCTGTTTGTGTGCCTCTAGCACTGTCTAGGGGAGAAACAGAACAGTGAAGAAAAAAGGATTCAAGAGTCTGCTATATTGGACAGAGTACAAGATTCTGGTTAGAATACAACCTTTGCCATTAATTAGTACTCACATTTATTGAATGCCTTCTGTTTATCAGGAATTGTGATAGGAATTCTAAACATTTTTTAAAATCTCAGAATCATCATGATAATCCAAAGACTAGGTATGATTGGCCACAATATATAGTTCATTGAACTGAGCCTCAAAAAGTTAAAAAACTTGTTTAAGGTCAAAGTATAGTAAGTGAGAGAACTGCAGTTTCACTCAGATGGTCTGACTTCAAGGCCTGGGCTCTTTCCACTATAGCAATAGACCCCAAACCTAGTCGTGCATCACAGTTGCCTGGAGAATATGTTAAAACACATTTTTCCAGCTTCCTACTGAAGCTTGTCTCAGAACATGTAATATCAGTACAGTACTTTTCTCTCAGTACCTGAGTTAGGATTTCATGTAATAAAGTATATAGTAATTTTCCATAAACTTCAAGTTTAATATAGATGTAGATTTAATGATTTTATTATGTGATTACCTAATTCTCTTTCTTTTATTTTTAATTATTATTTATTTATTACATTTTTAATTCGGGACTGGTTAGTAACATAATTTTCAGCTGTACATTATTAGATATCTGTATACACGACAGCATGTTTATATCTAAACTAGTTTCCATCCATTGTCATACATTTGACCTCCTCTTAGCTATTTTTCCCTTTCACTACTCCCTCTTCCTCTCTGGTAACCACCAGTCTGTTGCTTCTATCTATGAGTTTGTTTTTGTTTGTTCATTTGTTTCTTCTTGTTTTGTATTCCATGTATGAGTGAACTTATATGGTTTTTGTCTTTTTTCATTTGACATTTCATTTAGCATAATACCCTCAAGTTCTAAGCATGTTGTTGTAAATGGCAATATTTCATCTTTTTAATGGCTAAGTAATATTCCATTATGTACGTGAATGTGAGTTTGTGTGTCGCATTTCTTTTACCCAGTCATCCCTTGATGGACACTTAGGTTGTTTCCATATCTTGGCTATTATAAATAATGCTGCAATGAACATAGGGGTGCATACATCTTTTCAAATTAGTGTTTTCATATTCTTCATATAAATTTCCAGAAGTCTAATTCCCTTTCGATTTTCTTAGTCAGGAAATAATTTTCTGATAATTAATTAGGCTCATTGAGTACTTAGAAACTAGAGAAGGATGCCAGAAACTATATGTTTTGGCTTAGTAGCCACATTATAAATTAATACATTTAATTTCTTGTTTATAAATCAGTGGTCTTGTGAGTCTGACCAGTGGTAGTCAAATTCCCCAAGCTTGATCATCCCTTTATTAACTGAAAAAAACAAAGTTGAAATCAGCAGAGCTGAGGAATGAAGTTCAAAGTGGAAGAGGTATATGTTTTAATTGGGGGCTTCACGGGAGTGAGATATTAAATTTTGACCTGGAGGGTGTGAATAGGTTACAAAATTAACTTGTTCTGATTTAAGACCATGTTTTCTCAGCATTAGCAGATGGTGTTTTTCTCCATTCCAGTATACATAGCATTAGCTTGAGCCAGAAAATGTAATAGGGCCATATCTCTGGCCCCTTTAAAATGCCTCCTGCTCTCCACTCCCCCTTTCCCAACAAGAGTAATAAGTGTGCAAAGAAAGGTCTAGTCTTCAGTCCCAAGAGAAGTTCTGGTATTCTATCCTCCCTCAAGTAAGGTTAGCGGTAAGAAGTATGTAAATTAGCATTCTTTTCCATTGACTATGAAAGGCTGGTAGTTTACTTGTAAGCAAATACTCTTGCTATTTTTTTTTGCAATATTTACAAAGGCACTCAGCAGGCACTTACTAAATGCATGGTCTCTGAGGAAAGGTTAAGCGGCTTCCCCAAGACCACACAGATAGAACAAGTAGGGGAAGGGGGATTGAAAGCGCTTGTTATATCCAGTTACACTCCCATAATTACTCAAACCGCCTCATTCCGTGTCCAAGGACCGGGCTTTCAACAGGACACGAAAGGAATGCCCGGGAGGTGAGAGCCAGGAAATCGGGAGAGGTGCCTTTCCCGGCATGCTCTGCAGCACACCGAGGGGCGCCAGACGTATCCCGGCGTGCATCGGGGAGCGCCCAAGGGCGATGGTTCCCGGCTCCTGGAGGGGCACGCGAAGTTAAACCGGTAGGTGTGAGCTTCCGTGGTTTTGAGACTCTGCTTTCTGGTTTCCCCTTTGTGGATGCAACCCCCTAACTGCAGAAAAGGAGGTCCTCTAACTACCCTCCCTTTCCGCGTGCGAACGACTTTCGGCGCCGCTTCGAGCACGGTGCCAGGTGATTAGCGGTTAGGGGCAGGCCTGATCTGAGCACGTGACCAAAGCTGGCAGCCAATGACTAGCCGGGTGGTCCAGCAGCGCGAGGATTCCCGGACCCGTGAGCCGAGCAGCGCGTGGGCCCGCTCCGATCCGCCCCGGCAGGTACGCGCAGGCGCCTTGGTTGCCACGCGCTCCGTTCGTCCCCACGCGCCCAGTGGCGTGTACTGGGCGCGAGGTGTTAAGCGGCTGCTTGGGTGTTTTTGTGGGTAGGGGGAAGGAGAGGGTTGAGGGGTAGTGGCGTCACGTGGACGCCACAGCCAATCGCAGGCCGAGGCGCACCCACAGTTTTCCCCGGCGCCCCGGGGTGCGACGTGTTCAGTGAGGTTCGGCTTAGCCCTGACGGCCGGAGCGCTTTTTCGAAGCGCGTGTGCCGCTTGTAAAATCTTGCCACAGGTTTTCGCAGCGTCTAGCCCCGCTGTAAGCACGGACGACAAGTTGTCGGCAAAATGGCTGCTGGAAAGAGTCGCCTAGCAGGGGGAGCGCTGGGGCCGCGTGAAGGTCACATGACGGGGTTGGCAGCGCGTGCTGCTGGCGCGGGGAAGGGGGAGGGTGGGAGAGGGGAGAGGCGTGGCCAGTCACGTGCCGTCGACTGCGCTGGCCTGTGGTTTTTCGTCGCCTTTGCTGCGACCAGATTGTCTGCTTTTACTCCTCCCACCTCGAAGTGTGGCAAGCCACGGCGAGAAGCTGTATTGTGTAGTGGAATGAGCCGAGGTTTGAGAATTAGGAGACGTGGGATCTAAGCCTTTGGCTACTGTTATAATTAGCACGTCACGTTGCCACTCTCGGCCTCCATTTTGTCATGTATATTTTAGCTCAATATAGAATATCTTTTTAAGGTCTTTCATGTGGTATATGACCTCTGCCTAATCCTAATGTCATGCACATAACAAGAGTAAGAATGAGCAAATTATTAACAATTATGAAACAGTCTCATCTCACCACAAGAAAAAAACAACAGTCCTGTCCACCATCGTTAGAGTGATGTGGGAAACTTGGTGGAAGTAATTTGTTATAATAGCCTGGCATGTTTGTCCATGTTTCTCAATAGCATTTAAACTCTTACCTGCCCACTTTCTTAATTTGAAAACTGTTCTTTTAGACGACTAGTCCCTGTATGTTTTCTGGAAAGAAATCGAGATAAGTAGTATTGTCATAACTATGGAGATGGGGAAACACAAATAGTTAGAAGGGACTTACTAGTCCCCCATAAGACCTCCACTTGGTTGGCCAATCTTTGTAAAAAATTTAAGGTTTCTGGTCACGAGCCTTCAGAGTTTTTCATGGTTGCCTGTTCCCAGCTTCAGCTCTTCATTTTACCAAAGGTCAAGGCCTTTAGTGAAATGAAGCAGGCATACGTTATATATTTTTCATATCACTCTTTACGTTTTATGCTACTCTTTGATGTACATTAAAGAGGCTTTGAATGTTGTGGTAATAAAATCTGGAAAACATTGAGCAATCAATAATAGTTTTCACTTTTGAGCAATTATAGTTAACATCTTTCTAGCATAATACTTTATATGTCTTTATTCATTTAGTGCTCATAACAAACCTAAGAGGTAAGTACGATTATCTCCATTTTACTAATAAGGAAATAGCAACAGAGAGATTAAGTAACTTGCATAAGGTCATAGGACTGATAATTTTACAGAATTTCTACCAGAATTCCTTTTGAAAACTTGACAACATGATTCTAAAGTTCATGTAGAAGAATGGACCTGTAAAGTAGGAAAAATTTTGAAAAAGAGGGGACACTAGTGAATATACAAATAAAGCTGTGATAATCAAAACAATAAGTAGTAACTCTGGAATAGAGTAGTGGAACAGAATAATAAATCTAGAAATATCTAACGCTATTTAGTGCTATAAAGGTGGCACTTTGAGAAAAAATTTCAAAATTATGTTGGAACAAATGGCTAACCATTTGAACACAAGGAATTGTATCTTAAAATGTAAATAAAATGAAAATCGAGGTGAATTAATTATTTCAACGTGAAGTCAGAAAATTACTTTAAAAAATGAATGAACAGTTTTTCAGTCTTGGAATAGCATGAGCTGTTGTAAGCATGACTGAAAAGCAGACCCCATAAAGGCAAAGATTGATAGAATTATTGCATAAAACAACTGCTACTTGGCAAAAACACTATAAAGTTAAAAGGCAGATTTATTCATTCAGGATTCATTTAACATATTTATTGAGTGCTTACTATGTGCCAGGCAGTTTTTCAGGTGTAAGGAGTCCAATGATGATCAAAGCCGGGCACATCATGGGAAAAAAAATCTTGTACTATGTGTTGGACCTATGTTAATGACCTTAAGATCTAGTGGATGGGCAAAAGACATCAATCAATAGGTCACACATACAGAGACATACAAATAACCAACAAGGGTAAAAATACATTATTTTTCACTTATAAACAAATGACACAAAATACCCCCCCGCCCCGGGTCTGGCTAGTATTGGCATAGGGATGGTGAAATTGGCACACTTGTACACTGCTAATGGTGGATACTTAAATATGAACATCCTTAAAGGAGAGCATTTTGGCTATACTTACTGAAAGCATTCAGAGCCTATATGTCCTTTGACTCAGCAGCTCTTCTTTGTTAAGGCACTAGTTGGCATGTTTGCAAAGATTTTCATTTAAGAGTTGTCTTTCTAGTGTTTTTTATAAAAGCAAAAACTGGGAAAACTTAGATGTTAAATAATAGAGGATTGGTTAAATATATTAGTGCTTTCATAGAGGGAAATACTTTGTAGATTAGTAGACTTGATATAACAAATTTCTATTAATGACTTGGACAGCATAGTACGTATATTGTTAAGTGTAAAAAGTAGGTTACAGAATTATGTGTAGCATAATCACATTTTTGTAGGAATATACCTATGTGTGTTTATTTACATAATAGTTTAAAATGACATACATCAAATGTAAACAGTGAAGTCTACAATGATATACATCAAATGTGAACTACCAGTGTGTTTATTTTAATGGTAGGATTTTTGGATAAATTTAATTTAAAAAAATGTTATTTTTTAGAACTCTTTTAGATTTATAGAAAAATTGCAAAAATGTTATAGAGAGTTTACATATACCCAACACTCAGTTTTCCCTATTAATAACATCTTATATTAGCATGATATATGTGTTATAATTGATGAACCAATAAATATTGATACATTATTATTAACTGAGATCCACAGTTTAATAACATTTCTTCAGTTTTTATCTAATGTCCTTTTTCTATTCCAGGATTGCATTCAGGATACCACAATACTACAATAGTTTTTTTT
>NW_024351647.1:0-36247 GCF_902729225.1 Pteropus medius | reverse complement strand
TTTTTTAATTGTACTGATGCTTTATTGATGGGTGACATTCCAGAGAAGAAGATGTGAGGGGGAAAAAGGAACTCAGGGAGAAAGGGAGAACAAACGAGGAATGTATTACCAAGATGGCCATAGCTTCATTGTAACAAAGCTGGTTGCTTATCTTCCCAGGCATCTCTAGAGAGTTCCTATGAAGCTACTGCCTCTCAGAACCATCCATTACACAGCCGTAAGGAGTTTTAGTAATCATGTCTCCTTAGAGTCCTCTTGGCTGTGATAGTTTCTTAGATTTTCCTTGTTTTTCATGACTTTGATAGTTTTGAGGAATACTGGTCAGGTATTTTGTAGCATGTCCCTTAATTGGTATTTGATGTTTTTTTCCCTTATTAGACTAGGGTTAGAGTACATACTATCAACATGACTTGTTACTCTTGTTACTGACTTTGATCACCTGCGAATTTGGTTTCTAAATTTTTCTTTTTCTTTAATTTAAATAATTTATATTACAATATAAAAAGCATTCGTTATAATCTGGGCATGTCTGTCCCTCTTTATCAATGGCATTTATGATAAGCAGTACATTGACTAGCTGGATAATATAGAAAGAGGATAATGAAAGTTATAGTCAAAGAAAAGTAACTGGCCAAGTTGCTGGAAGGGCTAATTATAGAAAGGAATTAAAGGCAGTGGTACAGTGTAGCCTGTTTTAATGATCTTCAAAGTGGTTTAGAACTCTGTTCAAGGAAGAAGGGTCTAGTAATCTAATCATGAATTAGATCTAAATTCACGGGTAGAGAAGGAATTATTCAATTATGCATAACAGGATGAGAATATAAATAAGTTAGATTAGACTAATTAAGTTAATTTGTTCATTCAACAACCAGTAATTAATGAACATTACTGTATGCCAGATATACTAGGTCTAGGGATTGGGTAGTGAATAAGACAGTCTCTACTCTCATGTAATTTATACAATAATAGGTAATAAACTAATAAATAATATGATTTCAGATATTTTCAAAGTGCTGTGAAGAAAATAGTACAAGAAGATAGAGTGTAATGGTGCTAGCGGATTTGGTGGTTCTTTTAAATAGGTTGCTAGGTAAGACTTCTCTGAGGTAACATTTGAACTTAAAGAGACCTGAATGATAAGGAGTAAGTCATGCTAACATGTGGAGCATTTCAAGCAGAGGGAATACTAATGCACAGACTCTGGAGTTAAAATCAGTTTGGGATTTTCAAGGAAGTGCAGGAAGGCTAGTGTTCTAGAGTTTGGAGATTGCTGGGGTATTAATTGGTGGTAGTGATGGTGGGTACAATGGTAGGTCATGATATTGGGAAGTTGATGTGACTCAGATGATGTAGAGCCTTGTAGATCAGGAAGGCTTTGAATTTTATTCTAAGTGTGATGGAGCCCATTGGACAGTTTTTATAAAAAAAAAACGATACAATTTATATTTTAAAAGATCATTGCCTGCTGTAGAAGCAAGAGGGGCAGCAGGAGACCATTTAGGAAGTCTTTGGAATGAAATGATGAACTGTGGTGGCTTGGATCAGGGGACCAATGATGGATGCAGTGAGAAGGGATCTGATTCAGGGTATATTTTGAAGGTAGAACCAATAGAATTTGCCGATAGATTAGTTGTGGGAGGTAAGAGAAAGAGAGGAATCAAGGATGATTCCAAGGTTTTTAGCTAGAGCAGCTGGTGCTTTGTACAGAGATGTAAAACTGGAAGGAGCTATTTTGGAGTTCAAAATGAATTTAGTTAGATATGTTGAGTTTGAGTTTGCTCACTAGATATCCAGGAATACCCATTGAATACCCATTGAGTAGGGAGTTGACGGTTCAAGTCTGGAACCCAGAGGCAAATCAGAGCTGTGAATATACTATATTTTGGATATCAGTACATAGATGTATTTAAGTGTTTAAATACATAGGTGTTTAAAAACATGGGTCTGGTGAGATTAGCCAGGGAGTAGAGGAGAGGGCCAATGACTGAGCCCTGAGGCTAAGTTGAAAGTATGGACAGAGGAATAGGTTACACTTAGATTTTTTTTGTATCTGCATCAGCACAGTATTTACAGAACAGCATCAATATGATATAATACTAAATAATGCCTTTGAAATGATTGTAATGTAACTTAGGTTTTTCCTGTTATATGAACTGATTCTTCAGGTTTTTGTCACTGTACTACTTGAAGATTTCCACTTTCTCTCCATTACCTAGGGGCATAAACTCCAAATTTCAGAGTTTAACATACCAGACCCATCATTATCTGACTCTACTCTAGGGTTCTCTCCTCTTTATCCTCTCTCCTCTTTATCACTCCTGTCATACCCAGTTTGTTTTGTGCAATGGCCCTTTATTTGCTTAGAATACTCTTTCTTCCCCTCTTCCTGCTCTATGCCTCAAACCCCTACTCAGTCTTTGATGTCCAGCTTAAATTTGCTATGTAATTTCTCCCGATTTCCCCACACAGAAGTTGGCTCCTTGCTGCACAGTACTTCCTGAGCTTTGTTGTTTGTACTTTAATTTATACCGGTACAAAATGAGTTGATATTTTGACTGGCTTTTTTATTCATTTGTTTCCCCAGTGCTTGGCATGTGGTAGATGCTCAATCATAATGCTCTGAAAAAGTTTAGAAGTTTTGTTTTGCCAAAAGAGAGTAAATAATTTAAACTAGATCTTATAATATACAATCATATGCTCTATTAGCTGAGGTTTTTAGAAGTTTTTTTACAGTGAGTTTTTGGTTTCAATGATATTCATTCACTGTGATGGAATTTAGCCAGTACTAATTATAATGAAATGATGTCAGGAGTCTTAGTTCAGAGACATTTTAGGAATGTTTTAATCTCTAGGACTGAATAATGCTATTCTCTGGAAGCAAGCTATTATAATATTCTTCACTTGCCCACTTTCCCACCCACCTTCTCAGTAGTCAGGAATTCTATTTTAACATTATATGTATACTTTGAGCTCTTTGCTGGAGAAGAAACCTAATGTAATAAATCCAGTAGAATCAGCAGTACTCACTCCAGGAATGTCCTTTAAACTGTTGCATAGAGAGAGGCTTAATCATGTGAATTATAAGTGTGAGAGTTTTAGTCTGTGAGCTCAAAGTAGATTAATTATTTTGTCATTCAATTGTCAGCATGTATTGAGCACCTACCTTACATGGGCACTGTATGAGGTGCTGTGGGGGACACACAAAAGAAATAAAAGATATGGTTCCCTGCTCATGAATCCTTGACAGTTTAGTTGAGGAACTGAAACATAACATTAAAAAGGAATTTAATCTTAACAAGCAGTGTATCAGTAAGTGCAAAGTACTGTGGTATAAATCAAGAACTTTGTATTTCTTAAACCCATAATTATATTCTCAGAGTTATATGCAGTCTTATCTTGCATCAGTTTTCAACATTTCGACTTGACCTGCAAGCTCTGCAATTTCTCCCATCCTTTAATGTTTCTAGTTTCAATCAGATGTTGATTTGGCTCTTTGTTGGATATGATGAAAGCCCTATATAGGAAGAGTGTTCTGCTTTCAAACATTTTATTCTTTTATATCTATAAAGCAAATACATAAGGTAGAATGTCATTTATTCTTTATAAGTCTGACAAAGGCATACTTTCATAGCTTTGTTAGGTGTAGCTTTTCTTAGACATACTTTTTCCTACTAAGGGCAGGAAGAGAAGAGTATAGAACCTAGAGAATAAGTTTTGTGTGTGTATGAATATGAGTTTAAAAGTACAGTTCAACCTTGGGGTTAGAGGTGCTGACCCCTGTACAGTCAAAAATCTACATATAACTTTTGACTCCCCCAAAACTTAACTACTAATAGCCTACTATTCACCAGAAGCCTTACCAATAACATAAGCAGTTGATTAACACATATTTTGTATATCAGTACATAGATGTACAGAGCCTAGTACATAATACATATGTACTGTAGTCTTACAATAAAGTAGCTAAAGGAAATGTTATTAGGAAAATGATAAGGAAGAGAAATTACATTTATAGTATTGTATCTATCTGTTGCAAAAATCCAAGTGGATCCATGCAGTTCAAACCTGTGCTGTTCAAGGATCAATTGTACTTGTTTTTTAGTTTGAATTATAAAAGCAGTTTTCTTCTCATTTGAGAAGATATGAAAAACAGATAAGCACAAAGAAGGAAATAAAAATTTTTCTAATATGATAACTACCACTGTTAACCTTATTGATATGCTTATAGACCCTTTTTTTAGTGGCAAGTTTTGTTTTTAGTAAATAAAGTGAATAGCTCAGATACCTTTAGAAACAAGTGGATGATTGTCTTTACATAAGATCGATCTGATCAGATTACTTTCAGTACAATTCTTTAGTGGCTTCTCATAGTAAATGGAATCAAGTTGAGACAAGTTCAGATTCTTTGGCTTATCTCATTTACCATGTGTCTCCCTCATACATGTTTGTTTTATCCATACTACATGTACTACTTTCAGGCCTCTAGACCAGAGGTTGGCAAACTTTTTATGTAAAATGCCATATAGTAAATATTTTAAGCTTTATGGGCCTTACTGTTTCTGTTACAGCTACTCATCTCTGCTGTGGTAACACAAAAGCAGCCATAGATAAATACATAAATGAATGATCATGGCTATGTTCCAGGGAAACTTTATTTATGGGCACTGAAATTTGAATTTCATGTAATTTTTTAAAGTAAATTTATTGCGGTGACAAAATTTCATGTGATTTTTGTGTGTCATAAAATTTTATTAAAAATTTTTTCAACCATTAAAAAATATAAAACCATTCTTAGCATGTGGGCTCTACAAAAACAGGTGGCAGGACATGGCTTGTGGAGCTGTAGTTTGCTCTCCCTTGCTCTAGCTAGACTACCACAGTTGCTGTGCTTCTGTCTGTATTCAATACCCTTTTCTCTATTTCTTTCCCTAGTATGACTGTCTTGTTCAAAACTTAATCTTAGATGTCATAGTCTCAGGGAAGTCAGAGTTTGTTTTAGATCTTTTTCTGGTCATGGAAGTGCTCTGTTTAAACCTGTATCATTATGCCTATATGACTGTATTTTTTTAAATTATAAAAATATATATGATATAAATGTACCATTTTGACCATTTTTAAGTGTACAGGTTTTTGGCACCAAGTGCATTCATATTGTTTTGCAACTGTCACCACCATCCATCTCTAGAGTTTCCATCTTTCCAAGCCAAAACTCTGTACTCATAAAATGCTAACTTACCAATCTCCCCTCCCCCAGTCCTTAAAACCCTCCATTTTACTTTCTGTCTCTGTGAATTTGACTATGCTAGGAACCTCACATAAGTGTAATAATAACAAATATTTGTCCTTTTGGAACAGGCTTATTTCACTTAGCCTAATGTCTTCAAGGGTTATCCACGTTGTAGCATATGTTAGAATTTCCTTTCTGTTTAAGGCTGAATAATATTCCATTATTTGTATATACATTTTTTGTTTATCCATTCATTTGTAGATAGACCCTTGGGTTACTTCCACCTTTCTCTACTTTAAATAATGCTGTGAACATGGATATACACACATCTTTTTGAGTCCCTGCTTTCAATTATTTTGAATATATATGTAGAAGCAGAATTGCTGGATCATATGACAATTCCATGTTTAATTTTTTGAGGAACTGCAGTGGCTGCACCATTATGACCTTAACACAGAGCCTAGTACATAATAAGAGCACAGTATTTATTGAACGCATTAATCACCTCCTTTTTCTCTCTTTTTGGGGGGAGATGTTCATTAACCTCCCTTTAGATTTACTTAACTGATTTATTTTCCCTTATATCCTTTCTTTCCTCTTCCCCTCACCATCTATTTCTAAGATAAATTACAATTTTTAGTTCCCTAACTTTTTTTTGAGGAAGAGTATTTATGGTGTATATGTATCAGAGACGACTAACTAGTCAAAGTTGCTCTCCCCTTCTTTGGGCACTTAGCTAGTCAGAATCCCCCAGTCTCCTGTGCAGTTTGGTGAGACTACCTGACTTAAGTTTGCTTTAGTGGAATATGAGTGGAACTGGGCCTGGGCTCCTTTCTATGTTTCTCTTTTGTCTACCTCTCCTTGCTATCTGGGATGCAACATCCAAAACAACCTTGGAAGCTTTGATAGTCAAGATGGCAGAACTGCTGTCAGTCTGAGTCCCAGAATAACTCTCGAAAACAACTGGCTTAATTAGTGACCTGAATATTCACTTACCAGGCTGATATTTTGGGATCTGTTCTAATAAGTGTGCTACATGCTTAGTTCTGAATAGACTTTATATGAACCTTTGAGTATTTATCTAATTAGAATTAGAATTATATAATTATATCGGGAAGTCTTGGGGATAGACAGTGTGCACATGTATAGAGATGTGAAGATGAAGGAGAGCTAAATACTCATCTACAGTAGGAAGTTAATAGTGCCTAAAAAGAAAAGAAAAAGAAAAAAAAGATAAAAGACATATGGTGATATGGAGATATATACCAAAAGTGTCAGCCACAAAAATTGAAAATTTTTGCTTCTAGGAATTGGGAAATTGTTGGGGTAGAGGATCATTGTTTTTTTTTTTTTGTAATAAGCTTTTGTATTTATTCAACTCTTTAATCTTTGTTCATGGATAACTTTGATAAAAAACAAAAACTAAAGATATTTGATAAAGAACAACAACAAAAAACCCATTCAAATTCTGATTCTCCTTTACAAAAGCCATGAAAGTTAATCAGTCACTTTTTGCTAAATACTTCTGGTGACTGGAGTGTACCACTTTGTGAGGAAACGGGTTTCAATGTTGGGTGTTTTAGAGGTCAGAAGGTTATTTGTTGTACTGATACGAAATCTACGCAGAAACTTCCATTCCAGGACCCCATAGAGCATATGGTATTGTCTTTCCTGCTTCCATGACAACTTTCAAATGACCCTTTAAATATCTTAATGATCCATTACCACCTCTTAAATTTTCTAGGCAGTGATAATGAAAATCATCTTGATTTTGAGACTTATCACCAAATTCTTCCTGGCAAATTGTTCAGTGGCTCATGATTGTTCTTTGGATGTCAGTCAACTGGTTGGTTCACCTGAAATTGGCAGTGTTGCACAAACCTCTACTGCCTGGGTGGCCTTAATTTGCTACTGGCATTTCTGTGTGATCTCGTCTCTATTGCTGACCCCAGCCTTTGGGATTATCAGTGTTGACCTCATAACTGCCCTTATTGGCCTGTTAGCTTCTCCTTATATCACTAAAGTTCCTACTAAGTTCCCTAAAGGTTGGCCTCATGCTTTTAGTTTCTTACTGCATAGACTTTCAAGGAATTTGAGAAAAGTTTTACTGGGCTTGGTAGTGCACTATCACATAGTACAGGTGTGCCAGAGGATTCCTTCCTTGCCATTAGTCAACCAGGGTGCCTGAATAGAGACCAGGTACCTGTACTCTTTCACCTCAACTAGAATTCTTTTTATACCTGAGGTTTTGCCTGGTGTAATTGGATATGGCCTGTTTCCTTCTTATTTAAGCATGTTAGTCCTAATGTCCTGGGCTCCTTCTGCCAGTTCTGAAGTCTTCCTGCAGACTCAACAGCTCACCGCTTACACTGTCCAAGTTCCTCTAGAACAGGGAATGTTGCAGAAAAGATCCAAAATCAGACCAGTGAGAAATCAGGCAGCACCAGAGAGTTGGAGAACTCAGGTTTATTACGCCAGTGGTGCTAGAGGGGCAACATTTCCTTATATAGACCCTTTTCGGCAAGGCCTTATTGGATAATCTGAACTCCGGCTGCTACAAAGCAGCAGAGTTGCTATGGGTTACCGGCAATTACAAAGTGTTAGAAAGCTCAGAGTTGCTAGAGGGTACAAACAGTTACATTTGTAGCTTAGACACTTCAAACAAAAAGGGAGGGTATGTTGTTAGTTAATTTCGAGTACAGTCCATGCAGCAAGCATATTTACAGAAGCAGAACAGAAAACTGATTAGCCTTTTGAATGAAAATTCCTCTTCAGGAAGTTCCTCCCACCCTTGTGCTTTGTTGTACTTATAGCAAAGACTGGATATAATGTGTTGAAGACTAGAAGAATATTAAGTGACTGGTGGTATTAAAAGTGAAAAATATGAATTAGAGGCTATGTAGCAACTTGGAAAATATGTTCTCAAAATGTTAAATGAAGAGTAGAACTCAAATTGCGAAGATCCTGCTGTAAATTATGAAAAAATAAAAATACATATAAAAATATACATATATGCATATGGAAATTCAGAGGAATAAAAAGTTACAGTCAGTGATAAGATTGTAGGTATCTTAAATTACATTATTTATTGGTTTATTGATTTATTTGTGTTTCCTACTAGAATGTAAGCTCAAAGAGGTCAGGATTTTATCTGTCCTAAAACAATGCCTGGCTGATAGTTTTTCAGTAAATATTTGTTGATTAATGAATTGAATTCAGAAATTTCTTTTTGATGGCTTTACTGTTTAATGCTATAATAATGCTTATTAAAATTAAAACAAAAAAATTAAAAAGGAGATTCCCAATGATTTCAACCTTTCTTTAATACATTATAGCTTCTATTTACTCTCATCACCCTTACTGGCCTCTTTTAGTCCTTTTAAAAGGTGGTACCCCAAACAAGACATAATGTAGTCAGGATTTAGGCAAGCCAGGCCAGCATATAGAGGAATTATTTCCTCTCAGGATCGGAATACTAAATCTCCATTTTAGAGTTTTTTGCAGATATGTCTCACTGTTGGCTTATATTGGATTTACTTTGTTGGTATTTAAAACTTTAGTTTTGCTAACACATTATAACAATTTTCAACTCTTTTCACAGTGTTTAACTGCTGATGTAACAGAACTGGCCAGCCTGCCTTTCATGTATTTTTGTTTTTTCCTGTCTACCTTCATTGAAAGTGCTAATAAGTAACAGAACATTCAAAAGATGGCTAGCCAGAAAATACAAGAAGTAAAACCTCTGGAAAGTCTATACATTTTATAATTCTTCAAATAATTTAATGATGACTATACATTTTCTAGGGCTTTCTTCAGAATTCCAGAAATGGCAGGAGTTAAGTACTTGGATAAAAATCAGAAACTGATCTCTGTCTTCAAAAAGTATTGAAAACCTGCTTTCTCCAGGAAAATGTACCATTATAGCCTTACCCTTATTTTCCAACACTGTATCCAGAATTATCAATCATTGGTCCTCTATTATTCATGGCTGTCATTGGCTCTGATAGCCATGGGGTTGGCAAATTTTTTTCTGTAAAGGACTAGATATTACGTATTTTAGGTTTTGTTGGCCAGAGGGTCTCTGCCTTAACAACTCATTTGTGGTATTGTATGGTAAAAGCAGCCATAGACACTACATAAATGAGTGGACATAGCTGTGTTCCAGTGAAACTATAAAAACAAATATCGGGCCTCGATAACCCTTATCATCTATATACCACCTTTACCGTTCTATGAAGATAGAGTAATAGAACTCTAGATTGGAAATTATTTTCCTTCAGAATTTTTGAAGGCCTTGCTTCTAGCTTCCAGTGTTCCTTTTGAGAAATCCCTTGCTATTGTCTTGATCCTTTATTTAAACTGGTTCCTCCCTGCCCCTTCTCCTGATTCCCACTACTTTCTTTGTGCCTTTTACAAGTTACTTAAATCTTCATCACTTTTCTTCATGAGTACAATGGGATAATAATATTTACCTTAGCTTTGTTGTGAGGATTGATGGGATAAGAATGTAAAGTGCTAAAAACAGTTTGGCATATAGTAAGAGCTTAGTAAATAGTTGTTATTATCATCAATATCATCATTTACAAACTGAAATGCCTTTTTCAGTGGTTTTGACAGTCCATAACTACCTCTTGGAACTGTAGGGTTCCTATGGTGTGGAGTCTTGATTTCATATCCAAAGTCTGGGATAGCCTGAAGTGATACTAGAGGGCTTTAGGGTTAAGGAGTGGGAATGAAAATAAATGTAGAGAATCCTGTAGCTCTGAGCCTAATATAGAAGTTGGAGTCACGTAAGAATTTGGTTGTAAGTTGCATTCACTGCGTTTGGAAGGAGAGATCAAAGTATATGTGTATCTTTCTTCACCTGGGTGACCCCTTACCAAAATTATGCATGTTAGTGTGAATCACAGTGTTTTACAAGTTAACTGTATATTTTCAAAATGAAAGCTTTTTAGCACTGCCGTTTTTTTTCCAGTTATTTTGAAATGTTATAACTGCCTTTTTATTTTAAATAGTATCAGTTATTGCAACCAGCATTTTATATTGTCACTAAGAATTTAACATAATTAGATCAATAGAGGTAACCAATATTGGTGCCATTTGAAACGGTAGAAATTGAAAAGCCATTTTTTCCAGATTGAAATATTTTTATGCATACTCTATTTCCTCAAATTCTCTCTAATTTTGTTTTTTTTGAGGACTCTTTGCTTTCTGAGTGGCATGCTAGGAAAAATGTGGATAGCAACAGACCTGCACCATCTTTATGGGAAATAGGGAATCATTATAAAAATAATGAATTATTATTTAATTAAAAAAAATTTTTCGATGAGCCTAAGATTATATGAAATACACTTGCCATATCCCAAAACTTCAGCCTAAATTTAGCTGGTTATTTTACTACTAGCGTTTGGTCCAACAGGATGAGAAATTTGTTTTCACTCCTGGAAAAATAGCTACTTTTTAAGGAATGCTTACTTATGTACTGGTCATTGTGTTAAGTACCATTACCTGATTTAGTCTCTTAAGTGGTCTCTTCTTCCTGACCTTGTTCTCTTATAGCATATTCTTAATATAGCAGCCAGAGAGATGCTGTTAAATCAGAGATGCTGTTAAAGTCAGGTCATGTCATGCTCAAACACTGTAGTGGCTTCCTGTTTCTGGTAAAGTTAAAAGCTAAAATCGTTACAGTGGCAAATGAGGTTCTATATGATCTGATCCCTTTTACATCTTTGACCTCATCTTTTACTATTTTACTGCCCACTCTGAGCTCTAACTCCTTAGCCTCTTTATTTTCCCTTGTTCATGTCCTTTCATTTCTGATTTCCTGTCTGGACTACTGCATGACTTGTTTCCTCAATTCTTCTTGTCTTGATTCAAATTTTGCTTGTTTTCCTATCCCTCTGCTTTATTATTTTTTTCTGTAGCACCTATCACTAAGTAACATCATGTCATATTTATTTATTTTGCTCGTTTTATGTTTCCCTTACTAAAATTTAAGTACCACAGGTTACAGATTTTTGTCTTGTTCATTGCTGCTTCCACATCACTTAGAACAATGCTGGCGCACAGTTAAGTGCTTAGTGAATGAGTAAATTGTTACAATGTTATAACATGAGCATTGTTATTACCTTCATTCTCCAGATGAAGAAACTGAAGCCCAGAGAGGTTAAATAATTAGTATAAGGTTATGTAGCTCTTACATTCTGCTAAGTGGCTTTATTTCCTATTATATCTAACCATGCCTTCTGTGCTGAGTCATAGGACATTATTTTTGTGTGTGTAAATATCATATACTCACGTTTTTTGTGCCTTCCCTCATTGTTTTCTCACTGGGGGTATTCTTTTCCTTTCCCGCTCCCTATTGAGGCAGATCTTTATTTGCACAAGAAATGGTAATTTAGCGAAGAGTCAAGAGAATGAAGGTTGTTGGGAAGGTGGAGGGATGAATATTGTGAGCTAAGGTCACATAGTAGGAAATATATGTATGTTTAGGAAGATTTTGGCTAGAGTGAGGTTTTGTTTTAGGGGTATGGTAGGTGCTAAAATTAGGGGGAGGGTTATGACCTCATTGATTGGGAGCTTTGAGCTTCAGACTAAGGAGCTATTGCATCTTGAAGGTTTTTGAGCAGAAGAGTGATTATGGATTATACCGCTTTAAAAAATATTTGATTTTACTGTGGTAATGAGAATGGCTTGGAATGGGAAGAGAATCAAATTAGGAACACTTAGGATATTATTATACTGCTATAGTTCTGAAGTGAGGCGACAAGGACTGAAGTTGAGAAGTGAGAGCAGAAATTAAAGCACAGAGAGGAGACACCTACAACATGACTTATAAAATCTGAACTACTTACTGTGACCTACAAATGTTACATGATCTGACCTTTGCCTATTTATGCAACCTTTCCTCTTATTCTCTATGCTCTTGTCACACTGGCTGTTTCTTTGAATAGTTTTTTTTTTTTTTTTAATGCCTTTGCACTTACCTTCTCTTTGCCTGGAATGTTCTTCTTCAAGTCTGGTTCCTTCCTGTCATTCAATTCTTGGGTTAAATCACCTCTTAGATCTTTCCTGATCACCGGTTTTAAGCAGCCTCTCTTATTGCTTCATTCTTTATTGCTGTCATCGAAGTATATGATTACTTTTTTTTAAATTAATTTTATTTTATCAGTGACAGTTTAACAAGCTAAATACCATTGCAAAGCATAAAAAAATTATATTTTCTTATTTATATACCTACATATTTCTACATAATATGAATACATGGCTACATCTTATATAAATTGAGGTGAATTTCATATAACATAAAATTAACCATTTTAAGATGAACAATTCAGTGGCATTGTTGTGCAACGTCCACTATCTCTATCTAGCTGCAAATCATTTTATGCCCAAGTTAAACCCTCCTACCCATTAAGCAGTTTCTTTCCATCACCTCTTTCCCCCAGTCTCTATGTATTTCCTGTATTCAGTGTCTATGGATCATCTATTCTGAATATTTCATTTAAATGAAATCATACAATATGTAACCTTTTGTGTCTGATTACTTTCATTTAGCACAATGTTTTGCAGGTTCATACATGTTGTAGTATGAATCACTACTTCGCTGCTTATTATGGCTAAATAATATTTCATTGTTTGCATAAACCGCAATTTGAATCACTACCTGGTTTTAAAACATATATTTGCCTGTCACTCTCCCTTAGAATGTGAACTCCATGAGAGAATGGACTTTGTCATTTTCTCTGCTATATTTTTGTACCTAGAAATGTACCTGGCACTTACTGGATTTGAAATAGGACTTGATAAATCACCTGTGTGGGAGAAGCCCTCTGAATACAAGGTTTTCAGCTTGGATATCTGTACCATTGACTGAAATAGAAAAGTCTGGAGGGATTTTGGTTTTTGAAGGGAAGATGGAGTCAGGTGGGGGCAGGACATCCAGATGGTGATGTTCAGTAAGTGGTGGGAAATGTGTAACTGCAACTTGCAAGAATGGTAGGACTGGAGCTATAATTGTTTTATTTTTATTTTCATATAGTGTAACATACATATAGAAAACTGGACATATCATAAATGTACAACTTGATGCATTTTTACAAGAGTATACCCTTGATCTAGCACCTGGATCAAGAAAGAATTATTAACAGCACTCATGAGGACTCCTGGTGATGAGCTATATAGTCTTTTAATTGGTATTTGTTCTGTATCTCCTTTGATTAAAAACACTTTGAGACAAGGACCTGTTTAACTTATCAAAGTGGTCTAATAAGGTGATTTTTGTTGATGATTGCTTAGAGGAGCCTTATTTCCATATAGTCAGCCCTGGATGAGGAAAGCCCTTGGTCTAGGATTGTATTCTGTAGAACTTTGGGGTAATATCCATCTAGTCTTTGTTGTTTTCCTTGTCTTTGAACTCCCATAGCATCAGTCTACTTTACTTGATTTATCACTTTAATGTTATCTATGGTTCTTTAATTTTTTTCATGTGTTCAGTTCATATTCCTTATTAGAAAATTAAGTTTTTTGAGGTTGGGAACCTTGTCTTATACTTCTCTATGAAGTTTTACGTGCTGTTACAGTGCTGAGTAAGTGTTAAGTTAGTGCTTTATGGCGAATTGTTTTGAACGAATGCTAGATTTATAAGTTTGTTATGAAGAGTTCTTAAAAACTATAAAAAGAATATGTTAAAGAATATGTTCTTAAAACTATAAAAAGAATATGTTAAAATGCAAATTTATGTTCACTACATATAAAAAATTTTAAAAGAATGTGAATTGACAGAAATTTTTAGAAATTAAACTTTTACTTTACTTCGTCTTAATTACTTTTTGTATGATACCCTATTTTAAAGACTAAATAAATTCCAACTGAAAATATTTGAAAACTTTAGCTCTTCCTTAAGTAATGTTTTAATTACAGCTGAACACCTAAAGTATCAGAGCTGTTAGGTGTTGGTTTCTGTGGATGACTGAACTAAACCTTTGGATCACATTACTGTTAAAGAGTGACAGGCATGAATTAATATTATAATATTTCTACATTTATTGTATTTTCATAGGTAGTTATCAAATGTCTTTAAATGTAAAAGAAAATTTCCAGTTTTTCATGATATATTTTTATTTTAAAGTATTTCAGTCTTACTCATACATATGTGTGTATATATGAAGCTCAAATGGTAGCCGATTTTCTTTGTACAGCCTTTAAATTCAGTATCAGGTAGGCAAATACCGTGAAAAAATATGTAGTGTTGACTGTTTTTCTGCATGGCTTGAAAGCACAGTATGAGCCCATACAAGTGGGTTGGAAGGTTGCCCTGTTCAATTGAAGATTAAATAGCTATGTATGTACCTGAAGCTGAAATTCTATTTTCTGTGATACTTTTCACTGGGTCATGGAGAGACCTACTCCTACGAGGTAGCCACAAATAAGTATCATAATCAAGGAGAAGCAAATACCTTAGGTGTCTAATTTCAGTGAATTTTTTATCAGTAAAGGTGATTTGTCAAATGTATAATTAAATACAATTTAACTTTTATACTTTTATGAGACTTTCACATTCATTTCTTTTTGAAAAGTCTTCATCAGACAGGTTGATTCAGAAAATATGAGCATAATATTACTTAATTCTACATATTTCCCAATGTTATCCATATTCTTCAGTTTTTTATAGCATTTGATTATCATCTGAGACCTTTTTGATTGAGGGAGAACTATATTTAAATTTTTTTTGTTAATTTTATTTTTAAACATATAAGTAATACATTATTTTTATGGTAAAAAATCAAATGATACAGAATTTTATAGATTAGGGAAAAAAAATTCCTTTCTGCTCTTCCTCCCCCCTCCAATCTTTCTCCTCTCCCATCAATACTGCTATTAATAACTTGGTATGCATCTTTTTAAAACTTTTTCATTTGCATTTACATATATAGCAGTCCCCCATTATCTTTGAGGGTACATTCCAAAACCCCCAGTGGATGCTTGAAACCGTAGATAGTACTGAACCCTATATACACTATGTTTTTGTTTACATACATACCTTTTCACTTAAAGAAAGCGTTTTACTGGTTCTCTTTGATCTATCTAAATTGCCAGCATTGCTACTCTTGCACTTTGGGGCCATTATTAAGTCAAATAAAGGTTACTTGAACAAAAGCACTGTGATACCTTGACAGTCGATCTGGTAACTTAGACACAGCTAAGTGACTTAACTGGGGTTAGGGGTGGTGGTACAGGGTAGTGGGTAGTGATAGCATGGGTATGTGGGACAAAGGCATGATTTGTGTGTCCTGGGCAGGCTGAAGTGAGATGGTGTGAGATTTTATCACACTACTCAGAATGGCATGCAATTTAAAACTTATAAATTGTTTATTTTTGGAATTTTTCATTTAATATTTTTGGACCGAGGTTGACTGAAACCATGGGAAGTGAAATTGCAGATCAGGAGGATTACTCTGTGTGTGTGTGTGTGTGCATGTGTGTGTGTGTGTGTGTGTGTGTGTGTACATATATAGTTGTTCTTTTAAACCTGAATGGAAAATCAAGATTTTTCTTTTTCCACTTAATATGTTTTAGAGATCTTTCCTTATTTGTATATATAATTTTATCTAATACTATTGTAGAGTATGGTTGTTCTATAATTATTTAACCATTACCTAAATGTCCTTAAGTATGGTATTTTCCAGATTATTTCAATCATTACTATAGTGAAATCTATGTTAATATTTCTTGTTTATATATTTTTGTGTAAATGTTCATATTTCTAGACAAGAAGTGAAATTGTTATGTTGAATCTATGTACTTTTAGAATTTGATAAGTGTTGTCAAATTGCAGACCTAATATGCCAGTATATCTTTCTACACATAATGTATGAGAGTACCTACTTCCCCCTACCTCCTGCCAAATTATTTCCTGGTCTGAAAAAGAACTATCTTGTTTTGATTTACATCTCCCTGATTAGTTGTGAAATTGGATGTCTTTCCATATGCTTATTGGCTTTTGTATTTTTCTGTGAGTTGCATGTTCATATTTTTTGTCACTATATGTATTGGATACAAATTTCCTTGTGTTCTGGATATTAGTTCAGATAGTAATCCTCTGCATGTAAAGTATGCTGTTAATATTTTCTCCCAGTCCGTTACTTACTTTTAACTTTTTTTGTGATGTGCTCTACTATATAGAGGTTTAAAGTTTTGGTGTAGGGATAGTTCTAGTCTTTTCCTGTATGACTTCCAGGTTTTGTTTTTTTTACCCTGTAATTGCATATATTCTTTTGTCCTAGTATAGTTTTTAAAAATAACTCTTTAATCCACCTCAGTACTTAGCTCTTTTAATTCATCGCAGTTTGTATTTGTGTGGCATAAGATAAGGATTTTTTCCCCATATGGTCAGCCCAGTTGTGCCCAATATAATTAACTGGATACTTTTTTAGTGATTTGAAATGCCATTTTTTTTATTGTGGTAAAATACACATAATGTAAAATTTACCATCTTAATCATCTTTAAGTATACAGTTCAGTGGTATTAAACACATTCACATTGTCGTGCAGCCATCACCATGATCCATCTCCATTAACTCTTGTCATCTTGTAAAACTGAATCTCAATGCCTAAACAACTCCCCTCCCCCTGGGCCTCCGGCAACTACCATTATACTTTGTCTTTATGATGAAATACTTCTCTTTTATCATATATTTAATTCCCATTTAGTCAGTATCTGGAGTCTCCTTTCTGTTCTATTTATTTATCTGTGCATCAATATCATATGTCATTCCATATTCCTATTTTATAGCTTTTGAGAGCAGGTGGAGAGAGCTCCCTACTCTTTCTTTTCTAAAAGTTTACTGGATAGTCTCATTTCGAGAATTTCTAGTTAAGTTTTAGAATAGACTATTAAGTTTTAGAAAACATTCTGTTGGGATTTTGATTAGAATTACATTAAATTTATAAAATAATTTGAAAACAATTCGACATCTTCACATTTGAGTCTACCATCCTGGAATATATTTATTTATTCTTTTTTGTTGTTGTAATCATTTTTAGAGCTTTATAATTTTCTTCATATTGGTCTTTCATGTTTCTTATTAGACAGTTAACTAAAATGAATCTCCTTTGGCTCATTTTATTTCTGTAAAGCTTTAAGAGAAAGGAAAAACCTAAAATTGTTTTGGTAATTGGCTATAATGGGCTTTAAATAATTTTGTTTTGTTTTCCTTTTGCTTTTTTGGGTTGACAGTGCTGCAGAAATTTTTTTGCCAATGTCATGATAGGGCAGCTATTGTTTCTTACATTTGGTAGGTGGTACCTATTGGGACCAGTAAGCTCCCAACTTTACCCTAGAGTCTGGGACCAGTACTGTCCCTGATCAAGGAGAATTTAAGAAGTCCTAGGATGGTAGTGCAGGCGTAAGTTAGTTTAGGGCTTAAAATTTTTTTGCTATTATAAAAAGTGCTGCAGTTCATACTTCTGTAGAACAAATTTCTACACGTGTAATTGCTGAGTTAGAGGTTAAATAAAAGACTGTTAATTTATACTTCTACCAAAAGTATATGAGTTCTTGTTTCTTTGTAGCCTCACCAGCGATAGATATTGTCTTATTTTTGCCAGCTAATAGATGAAAAATGGTATTTCGTTGTTGAGTTTAATTTACCTTTTCTAATTTCTACTGAGATTAGGAATCTTTTTAGTAGAGTTATTGACATGTGTATTTCTTCACATGTGAATTATGTTTTCATATCTTAAAAATTTTTGCATGTTTTATACTAGGTTGTTTTTTTCCTTTTTAGGATATGTATTATGGTTGGTAATCATTTGTCTATATATACTTAGGGATTTTTCTTGCAAACTGTTGCTTACATTATTTTATTAATGGGGGTTATCCTACTGTTGTCTAAAAAATTATTTTTCTGTTTTCATAGCTGTATATCTGTTATCTTTTTCTTTTTTGTATTTCACCAGTTCATTTAAAATGAAATAACTTGTCTATGGCCATGCCACCCTGATCAGGCTCTATCCCATCTGATCTTGGAAGCTAAACATGGTCGAGCCTGGTTAGTACTTGGATGGGAGACCACCTAGGAAGACCAGGTGCTGTAGGCGTAAAAAAAAGAAATAACTTTTGTGACTTTTAAGGAACATATTCATTATGTAAGCCTAGTTGTGTTTATAAAATAGCATTTTTGCATATGTTTTATTAATAAAGTTATTAGATTTGCCTGCTTCCTAAGCACTTAAATTTTAAGTGGAGAAAAAATAGACAAGCATAGAATGCTTTATCAATGAGATTTTGGGTCTCTACTAAATAGAAACTGGCTTTTATTATATACCTGATAACTTAAGACAGCTTCTTTTACATAGTTAAAAGTCTGGAAACACTTGAATTGAGTGCATCAGGAAGAAACCTTGCTTAAGTTTCTGTTTCTTAGAAATTTTCAGTATTTTAATTTATCTAGTACCTACTTTTTATAGAACCCTCTGTCAGTTGTTTTGAAAGATAGTGAGATTGAATTTTTGTCCTCTAGGAGTTTAGGATGGGCAATGACCCAAGGCTCTCTATGATGTGTTCAGTGAGTGGTGAAGAAACTTCACTGGAGAAAGAAGAAATTATCTGAAGTTGAATAGTCTGGGTAAACTTGATGGAGAAGCTGTGTAATTTGAGCTGGACCTTGAAAGAGGAATGGGATTTTTCCTTGTGCTAAGTACTATGCACATGGCACTTTATGTGAAATTTTTTCATTTAATCTTTCTAACCCTATGAGACAGGTATAGTTACTATTCCTATTGTAGAAATGAGGGAACTGGAGATTACAGTGTTTTCAGTGGGTCCATCTATATGTATGAAAATCATAAAAAAGGGTCTGGAAGGATACACACCCAATTTAAATATTGATTCCTTCTGGGGAAGGGCACTGAGATTTCGAAGGTGGAGATGAAAAGGAGGCTTTGTAATTTTGAGTTATTGTTTAAAGATATATTACAAAAGAAATAAATTCTAAAAATAAAATTTTTTTGGAACTAAGATAACAAGAAAGGAAGTCTCAGGTACTAAAGATTTTAGGAAAGAGATCTACTTGCAAAATAGTGTAAGAGAATCAGACTTAGATTGGCTCGATGAATTAAAAAATACAGGTATTTATTGGGACAAAACATAAGATCACCAATATTTATTGAGTTTAAATTAGTCTGTCATGGTAGAAAAACAACAATTTTATAACATGATTATTATATCCACAAAGGTCATAACATTTTTTTGGATACCAACATTACAGAAGTTGGGGAAAAAGTTGTTTAGTTAGAGAGTCCAAGCTTACAGAAAATGATTAAGATTTCTTGTATTATTGGGATCAGAATTAAAGAGAGTGACTCTTATTTTTTATTTATCTCAAGATACAATGTTATTTTCTTTCCCCCTATCAATGGGATGTGACATTTATTCATAATGGTGGCAAGGTGGTGTCATTTTTGCTCTCCCAGCGCTTTTATTCAATATCACAAGCTAACAAGTGCTGGAAGTAGTATTTGAACCCAGACCATGTGGGTTCAAAGTTCTAGATCTCAGCTGTTGTGCTACTAAAAATGGAGAGACAGGAATTCCCAATGGAGAAGCAGAGTTTATAGAGGAAAGTCAGTATAAGGTATGTACAGGGCGTATTGCAGTAAACCAGTGTGATTATAAGGTAGAATTTATGGCAGGAAATGATGAGAGATAAAAGATAAAGGGGCTTTTTGAGACTACAGTGTGGATTATCTTGAAAATGAGGACAATTAATGGGTCCAAGGATGGATGTAAAGGATTCATTCATTTTACAAAAATTATATTGAAATAGAATTTCAGATACATAAAAGATTATTCTTTGAGATAAGAGTGAGTGAACGTGTGGCATTGTGATTTATCCATTCTTTACAAAGGTTCTTTAGCGTCAGTTGATCTTTACAATATACCAGACTCTTCAAAGGAGAGGATAAAGTCCTATCTTAGCAATTCTACTTCAGTTTTACATAGGATGTTTCTTTGAGAATGTTACTACCACTTTATGTTGTGGCAAATATACATAACATAAAATTTACCAATTTAACTATTTTAAATTATATAGTTCATTGGAATTAAGTACATTCACAATGTCGTGCATCACTACCATCTGTCTCCAGAACTTTTCATCTGCCTGCACTGAAACTATACCTGTTAAACTCTAATTACCCATTCCCTCCTCCTGCAGTTCCTGGCAACCACCATTCTACTTTCTGTCTCTGTGAATTTGACTTTGCTAGATACCTCATGTAGGTGGAATCATGTAACATCTTTGCACTTTTGTGTCTGGCTTATTTCACTTAGCATAATGTCTTCAAGGTGCATTCATATTGTAGTACGTGTTAGAACTTCCTTCCTTTTTACAGTTGAATAATATTCCATTGTATGTATATACCACATTTTGTTTATTTGTAGATGGACATTTGGGTTGCTTCTACATTTGACTATTGTGAATAATGATGTTACGAATACTGGAGTAGAACTAATTTGTTTGAGTCACTGCTTTCACTTCTTTTAATTATATACCTATAAGTGGAATTGCTGAATCATTTGGTAATGCTGTGTTTAACTTTTTGAGGAATCACCAAGCTGTTTTCCACAGTGACTGCACCACTTTACATTAATTCCCACCAGCAATACACAAGAGTTCCAGTTTCTTCACTTCCTTGCTAGCACTTGTCTTTTTGGTTATAGCCATCTTAATGGGTATGAAGTGGTATTTCATTGTGGTTTTGATTTGCATTACCCTGACTAGTGTTATGGGGAATATTTTTATGTGCTTATTGGCTATTTGTATCTTGTTTGGAGAAACGTCTATTCAAGTCCTTTGTTTATTTTTTAATTAGATTGTTTGTATCACCACTTTTTAGATCTAGTAAATCTCAGTTGTCTTTTGAGATGAACCAAAGGCTCATCACTACCACTTAATTTATAACATATTGATATAAATTGTGGTAGGGAGGACCTCGTTATTAGGAGATTGATATTAAGTATTAAGTTATAATTTGGGAAACCGCTTAGTTGGGGATGACTGGCTCAGATTGTTCATGACCATCATTATAAATTATCCAAATGTTGCATAATAATCTCTATTGAGAAGGTGGAAGTCATTGTTGTATTTCTGTTCCTTGGTTTTTCTGCAGCTAGGAACTATTCCTGTTTTGATTTCTAGTTTTGACTAAGAGTGTGCTTAATAATAGTTACCTTGCATTTACCCTTTGGCCTCTATCCACTTTCTCTAATTCATTGATGCAGATGAATTTTAATGTTATTAGGGAAATTCATCACTTGCTCACATTAATAATCCTGTAACCTCATGGTAACTCCGAATGGAAATATTTTTCAGTGTGGTTCACCTGATAAAAAGATGAGTAAAGTAAGAAATACTTTTACATAAGATAGAATATTATCTCTCTGATCTCATTTTTCTATTATTGTCCCCTCTGTTACTTCTCTTCAGCTCTAATGTCTCCTTGCTATCCCCCGAACACTCTGGAAAATCTCCCATCCGAGAGCCTTTGCCTGGAATATTCTTCTCCCAGATATGGCTTATTCCTTCACCTCTTCTAAGTCTTTATTTAAATGGTACCTGTTTGGTGAGCCCTAACTTCACTATTTAAACTTGTAACCCTTCCGAATACTACTAGTATCCCTTTCCTGCATGATTTCCATAGCATTTAATTACCATACAACATATTATATATTACTTATATAATTGCTTGTCTCTCCTCCCCAACCCGAGACTAGGCTCCTGTATAAGCTTCAGGGAGACAGTGATTTTTATCATTTTGTTCATTGCTATATTCTGTAGCACCCACAAGTATGCCTGACATGTGGTAGGGGTGACTTTTGAGTGTTAAGAACACACTATAATGTTATTTTAAAAACGAATGCAACAATACTTTGCATTCTTCCTTCTCATCCTGGGCCTGGTGGAATAGTTCCTGCAAAGGAGGGTGATGAGAAAAGGGCCATTCTGCCGTCAGTGAGGTAGTGACCAGAGACTACAACATCACCATTTACAAGCACATCCATGGAGTGGGATTCAAGAAACATGGCCTTTGGGCATCCAAAGAGATGCTGAAATTTGCCATGAAGGAGATGGGAACTCTGGATGTGTACATTGATACCAGGCTCAACAAAGCTGAGCCAAAGAAATAAGGAATGTTTCGTACCACATCTGTGCGCATTTGTCCAGAAAATGTAATGAGGTTAAGAGTCACCAAACAAGCTCTATACGTTGGTTAACTATGTATCTATTATTACCATTTTCAAAAATCTACAGAAAGTCAATGTGGATGAGAACTGACTGCTGATTGTCAAAATTATAAAACCACACACATATACACACGTGCTGATGCTGTCTTAGAATTTGAGTAGGAATATATGGTAATTCTTAATTTGGAGGGCACAAAGATAGCTTTAAAAATTTTATGAGAGCTATATGGATTGCCTCGTTATTAAAAATAATGGGTCTGAATTGAACTTATTTATGTGCTAATAGTGTTGAACATTTTCCATGGTTTTTAAAAATAGTTCACTTTCCTTTGTAAATTTCCTGATCTTTCCATTTGCTTATCAAGTTATATTTTTATGGGTATGCGTGTAATTAATATATGTGTGTATATATTTTCTTCATTTTCCATGTTGTGTTAGTTTACAGAACTTTAATTTTTTATGCAGTCAAATCTGTTTTTATTATGATTTTTTTTTTATTTTTAAGCTTAGAAAATAGACCTATCTTCCTCTTCTTCCTGCCCAGAGATTTGATAAATATTCACTTTTGTTCTAGCTTCTTCCTAAAAGAATGAAAGTGTGTAGAGACCATAGAATTTAGGAAATCATAGGCAACTGGTTGCTAATTGAGGTCATGGTTGTGGAAGAGATTGTTTAGGGAGAGTGTTTAGCTGAAGAGAGAAAAGGAGGGAGAACTCTACAGCGGACCAACATGTAGGTGATTTACAAAGAATGAGAGTTAAGAAGACTAGGAAGGAAGTCAGTGATAAGAGAATATGGGGAGAGGGACATAGCAGAGCCCAAGAATGAAGCAAGTTTTAGGAGTGGTAGTGTTTTAGTGGAGAGATGGAAGTGTAGTACAAGTGCCGACAATTTTAGTCTTGAAGAGTTTAGCAGGGAAAGGATGAAAAGAGAATGGGTCACAGCTTGTGAGATAGGAGGTAGAGTTGAGGAAATTTTTTTGTTTAAGGAAGGGAAGAGTTTAGCATATTTATAGAAAGAGATGTTGTAGTTAGAGGAAAGGGAGATACTGGGTGGGAAAAGTTAATCGAAGGTTCCAGAGGAGGTTTGGGGTTCTAGGCTTAAGAGTTTCGGTGGGAATTAATTTTAGAATGGAACAATACCTCTTACTTTAAGAGAGATAGGAAGGAGGTAAAAATGGCTGAGGATCTAGGAATAGGAGAAATGAGATAATTTGGAGGGATTGTGCCTGATGGACACTTTTTAGCTATGCGATTTATAATCAATGAACAATTCAGGCTTTGGTTTTTCACTGTAAAAGAATATTAATGCTTTCTTTGGCCATTTCATAGACTTGATGTGAGTTCAAAATGAAACAAGATATGTTAAAATGCTTTAGAAACTTAAAATGTTATACATATCTATAATCAATGTTTGAGAAGGCCATTTCCTTTGTGTAGAGTATAAAAAGCTTACTGAGTCAAAATGCTCCAAACAGTAGGAAGTTACAGAAGATTCTGGTGTTTTAGGACCATAGTGTTTGGAAGTCTTAGGTTTCTGAGTCTTGATCATATATCTAGTAGGTTTCTTTACAAGTCAGGAATGTGTTTTAGTAAGTACTGTTTCTGACATTAGCACCTGAAATCATTTAAAACATTGATGGTGAGAATAATTAAGGGAAAAATGTGTGGGAAGGCATGCTTAGAAACAAAGTGAATTTTCAGTGGTTTAAGTTTGGCATGATACAGCAGGTATTCTACATTCTCATGTATGTCTTCTGCTATTTCACTTCTCATAACTTTTGAAAAACTAAACTTCTAGTTTATTTATGAACTCTTAAGTTCAGTGTTTGGTTCAGTGTTTGGGACTGATTTATACGTAGCTCTTTTCCACGTTAATGTGTCCTCATGACACATAGGTATAGTTTTTTTTTTCTTTTTTATATGGAAGATGTGTATCACATGGTATTTAGTGAAAAAAAAATAGGTTTGGATTGTGCTTTTCTTAGCACTCTAGATTCCTTTAGCATTTCCATTACTTCGCCCTTTTCAGTCTTGGGTTTCTGTTTATGATTTCTGGATGCTGAGGATGATTGGAGAAAATCATGTAATTGAGCGGATTGTTCCACTACTGATATATGTGCTGGTTACTCTAATTTGGCTCTTGATGTTTTATTTAATTACCATGAATATTTCTTGTGATATTGACTCTCATTCATTCTCCAGAGAGAGACCTCAGAATCAAGATTGTTAGTTGAAAGTGAAAGTGAAGGGCCTGGGCAGGGGATGACTGCGGGGGGCTTGAGTTGAGAAAGTGATTGAAAGAGTTGTTGAGGGGAATGAAAGAGGGAATTTATCCAGTTTATTTTAAAGGACAAAAGTTGGAGACTTGATAGTGATATCAGTGTATCTGGTGTGGTTTTTCTTTAGAGTAGCTCAGTTTCCAGAAACAGTATTTACCTGGAGCTGTGGTTTTGTGGTCAGATTCAGAGAAAGGGGTGCAAATATGAAATTGCTGCTCAGAGATTTGGATGTCCAACCATAGGATCTGGGTTGGGAGGAATCAGGATTTGAGGGACAGGAATTTTCTGTAAAGTGATAGAGTAAGTAGATCAGAGTAAAATTTTTCTGAGTTATTAGAGAAATCAAAGTGGAACAGTTTTGAATGATGATAAGATCCAGAAAAATAGATGCCTCAAATAGAGTTGAACTAAAAATCTTTGCAATTAAAGGTTTGTTCATTCTAATGTACAGTAATTGGATGGATTATCTTCATGGACATTGAAATCTCCCAGGATCGTGATAGGAGATTTAATAGAGGAGACTGAACGAGGCTTCTAGGTCTTCAGTAAATGAGGAGCTAGGGCTAAGGGATCAGAAGATGCTAGTGAAGAGAAGATATATCTTGAAGATGGGACCACAAAGGAGGATGATCATGATCTGGAAGATACAGTAGGAAGGGAAGTGAATGCCAATCACTTCTGGCTCTGTGGGGCTATGGATTGCAGTAAAGAGAGAGAACTGTGAGAAAATCTTTAGGGAAGAACAAAGTTTTAAGTCAGGGTAAACAAGTAGAGCATTGTTCAAAAAGATTGAGGAAGACTAGGGTATAGAAACAAGAGAATGATTATTATCTGTTGGTAGGTAATGAAAAAGATATGGTGTGACAGTATAGAAGAAACCACGGTGGAGGACATTTTGACAAGGAAAGTAGATAATGGTGGGGATGTTATTGCCTTTGTATGTTGGCAGTTATTCATTGGGCTCAATTGTTTGAACTTTGACACGTTAGTACTGGAACTGATTTAAAGTCCCAGATAGTATTTGACTTGATCTTATAAAGGCGATAAAGGCTTTTTATAAAATAAATGGCAGGGGTAACAAAGGCCATATTCTGGGCGAAAGATTGATGTCCTCAGCAGATTTAAAGTCCCTTGTTAGGTAAAGGCTCTTAGGAGGAATATGTTGAAGGGCTGGTTGTGTCCAGGAACTCCCATGATTCTTGAAGATGGGCTATAAACTCGTGTTGGGTGTAGGGATGTGGTGACAAAGATCATTTTAGAGTGATTATCTGCTTAAAATTGCATGGCTTGTGTATATAAACTAGAAACAAACAAATGATTAATTACTATGTTAGAGTGTTGGGATATAGATTAATTTTTATTTCAAAATATTCTACAATTTTTTTAAAAATTAAAATGAAAGAGAAACATGAAATACGGGCTTTTGGAGAGCTTCTGTATGAATTAAGAGTCTTGGTTGCAAGACCAGAAAACCCAACCTAAACTGACTTAAAAAGAAAACATTTTCTTTTATGTTAACTAAAAAGTTCAGGGAAAGCACTGGGTTCAGGCATGGCTTTTGTAGTTTAGATGATGTCACCAGAACCTAGTCTGTTTCCTTCTCTGAACTTATATCTGCTCTCCACTGTGTATTGATTTGATGTTTAGGTTTCTTATGGCAGTAAGATGGCTGAAAAAGCTCCACTTGCTACCCTTCCAGTTCAAGTGCAACAACTCAAATGAAAGTCCTGAGCCTGTCATTGACCAGATGAGCCATGTGTTTGTCTTTGACCTAGTTATAGATAAGAATGTAATGCCCTGATTGACTTAGGTCTAGGTCACTAGTAGTTATGGGTTAAGATCAGTATCTCTCGCTGCTTTGGACCTCTTTATATACAGAGGAATAGTCTTATATCTGATTTTTCCTGTGTCTAGATTGCTTTTAGAACAATCTGGATATTTGAAATTTTGTTCAATTAGTGTTTCTACAACAAATTCAGTGATTACTGAGCTTTGTGAAGGGCATAGTTCCAGGTACTTTTGACAATCCTAAATTGAATAAACCTAATCTTTGCTTTAAAGGAGGTGGCTGCCTAGAAGGGTTATTAGTGTATGTTTAGCTTCTTTCCATCACAGGTAACAAAGAGATATTTGGGTGTCTTTTAAGAACTGGGTACTCATTGCACAGGTCCACATGGTAAAAGAGAGCCTGGAATCCCACAGTAATCCAGGATCTAAGCCTTAGGGAACTGGAGGAATCCACTGAAGCTGTAGAGACTATATTTTTTTATAGCCTTTTCAGCATGAAACTTTGTCATTCTCCCCTTACACTGGGGTTTCTTAGTGTCTTTTTTGGTCTCTGGTTATACCATTCCTTTCCTATCCAATCCTTGACTTCACCCTCTTCTTTGTGTATGCTTTTTCTTACCTTATGGTTTCATATCATATATGGTCCGTGCTGTCATATGACCTGTTCTCTGACAATGTTTTATTTTCTGTTCTTCCGCACTATGTGAGTCCCTCTTACCACTTTCCATCAGTTGAGAGAGAGACTGAGAGAGTGCGTTTGTACATCTAAGAAAGATAACCGGTCTGTCATTCTTGTTGGGCTAAGCTCGTTAGCAAGCTTCTTCCTCATAGGCCGATGGCCAGTCTGTAGAACTGGTGACCTAGGCTCTCAAGGGCCAGGATCATGTGGCACTTACCTGGAGGTTAGGAAATAATATGAAATAAGAGGCCATCACACTGCTCCTTAATATGCAAGGAACTGTTGGTAGAGTTTTAACCTTAAAGGAGAATTGTGTTTCCGTTGACCAATCTGTCCAGCATGGTAAGAACTAGATTGCTGTGCATCAAAATAGAATTACACAAAACAATCTTTTGGCATATAGAAGGTGGCCAGCATTTATCTGGCAAGGACATGAAGACAGTTCCTGATTGTACTAGACTTTTAAGAATGAGGAAGATGTCAGTAGGAGGAGATTAAGGAGAATGTTGTGCATTAATGGGCTATGAAGGCAGGGAGAAGATGCTAAAGCAGTGGCAATTGAAAATGCAAAAGATCAGGTAAAAAAAAATGTGTGAGGCATATTTGGTCCAGCATATAGTACTAATAAGAAAGAAAGCTGAATTCAGAATATTGAGATATTTTTATGCTAAGTAAGCCAAGAAGTTCAGGTACAACTTGATGTTCATTGTTTAACTGTCCTAAGTTCTCACTGACTTTAAAATCACTATGAGAATTTTCAGATGAGTAAAGTTTAGTCCAGAAAAATGATAGAATTTTTTTTTGGTAATTGAGATAAGATTGCACATCATTCGAATCTTAATTTTGTGACAATAATACCTTTTCTCCACATCCTCACCAGCATTTCTCTCTCTCTCTCTCTCTCTCTCTTTGATAATAGCCATTCTAACAGGCATGAGGTGATATCTCTGGGAGTGGAAATCTTTTGCATTGTTTTAATTCTTGACAGCATGGGATGTGTATGCAGCTTGACGTTACTTGTGGTTCAAACTGTGTTTTCATTGAAATGACTTTGTTACGGTATAAGTATAATCACTGTTTTGCCTTTTGATTTTAGGTTGAATTCATTGAGAGACATCAAATCTTGTAGGAAAAGCTAATTTCTAGTTTTCATTGTTCTATAATAGTGGTTGAGGGTGGTTCTTCTCATTTGGAAATATTTCAGCTTGGAAAAGTTGCAATAAGACTCTACCACTGCTAAGCCTGCTAATGTGGTAGAGCAAATCAAGATATTCATCTATTTCTGACAAAAATTCATGGAATCAAGGATGGTTAAATCCATGGGAGTAAAGTCAACCATTGATACTACTGGTTGAATAACACATGATAGATTCAGATATTTTCTGAAAAGTATCTTCTAATGAATGATGCAATGAATAACCATAAACTTTAAAGCCTTGTACATTGTTCAATTAAGCCTTTTTCTGCCCACATGAATTTTTACCACCTTCAGTTGTAACACACCTTAGCAGACTCCACTTCAGATTGCATTGAATTAGTGCTTTCCCAGCTTCTTTGAAAATATTCTTTCTTATTGTTGTTCCATGCAGATAATTCATACCCACTAATTATTTAGTCACTTCAAAACTTGCATTAACTCTTCAAATAAACAACTTCTCAAAAAACAATAATTGGTAACTCCTGTCAGCTCATCAAGAGCCAAGAAAAACACTCAAAATCATTTGCCTTGATATTGTGGTTGGGTTTTTTTTTTGTTTTTTTTTTTGTTTTTTTGTTTTAAATTTTCAGTATGATATTATAATTTGACATCTGTATATTCTATTGTGTATTTACGTCCAAAAGTCCAGTTTCCTTCAGCTACCATATATTTAGATACACTTTGCCCACTTCACTCTCCCCTCCCCTATATTTGGACTCCTTTTGCCCTGTCTACCTCTCCCCTCCTCCCCCATCCCCTACTCTCTGGTAACCACTAGTCTATAGTCCATGTCCATGAGTCTCTGTTTTTCCCGTTCATTCATTTGTTGCTTTTAGATTTATATCCCACATGTAAGTGATATCATGTGATTTTCAACTTTTTCTGTCTGGCTTATTTTGCTTAGTAGGATTATTTCAGGGTTCATCCATGTTGTCGCAAATGGCAGTATTTCATCTCTTCTTATGGCTGAGTAATATTCCATTGTATATATGCACCACAGCTTCTTTAGCCAATCATTTATCGTAGGACATTTCGGTTGCTTCCATGTCCTGGCCACTGTGAATAATGCTACTGTGAACATTGATGTGCAAATATCTTTATGTATATGAGTTTTCAAGTCTTTGGAGTAAATACCCAGTAGAGGGATTGCTGTATTATATGGTTGATCCATTCTTAGTTTTTTGAGGAACCTCCATACTGTTTTCCATAGTGGGCATACCAATTTGCAGTCTCACCAGCAGTGTATGAGGATTCCTATTTCTCCACATCCTCTCCAGCATTTGTTATTACTTGTCCTGTTGATTATAGCTATTCTAACAGGTGTGAGATGGTATCTCATTGTGGTTTTGATTTGCATTTCCCCAATAGCTAGCGATGTTGAGAATCTTTTCATATATTTGCTGGCCATTTGCATGTCCTCTAGGGAGAAGTGTCTGTTCATGTCCTCACCCATTTTTTGATTGGATCGTTTGTTTTCTTTTGTTATTGAGTCGTATGAGTTCTTTGTATATTTTGGATATTAGGCCTTTATTGGAGGCGTTGCTTGCAAATATATTTTCCCATTCGGATGATTGTCTCTTTACCTTGTTGACAGTTGTGTTTTTTTTGCTGAACATAAGCTTTTTAGTTTGATGTAGTCCCATTCATTTATTTTTGCTTTTAATTCCCTTTCCTTTGAGGGAAATTTCATAAAATCCTTTTAAGTCCAAGGTCCTTCAGTTTCGTTCCTATATTTTCTTCTATGCATTTTATTGTTTCAGGTCTTATATTCAGGCCCTTAATTCATTTTGAGTTAATTTTGGTGTGTGTAGATAGACAACAGTCTGTAGTTTCATTCTTTTGCAGGTGGCTTTCCAGTTTTCCCAGCACCATTTATCGAAGAGGCTTACCTTTCTCCACTGTATGTTTTTGGCATCTTTGTTGAAAATTATTTGCCCATATAAATATGGGTTTACTTCTGGACTCTCGATTCTGTTCCACTGGTCCGTGTGTCTGTTTTTCTGCCAATACCATGCCGTTTTGATTACTGTCGCTTTGTAGTATAATTTGAAGTCGGGCAGAGTGATGCCTCCAAACTTGTTCCTTTTTCTCAGGATGACTTTGGCAACCTGGGGTCTTTTGTGCTTCCATACAAATCTGATGATTTTTTGTTCTATTTAAAAAAAAAAAATGCCCATGGTTCTTCTTGTTTTATGTTATATACTTCAGTTCTGAATCTTTGGTGTATGGTCACCATTACAAAAAAGTAAAGGATATATATATATATATATATAATATATATATATTATATATATATATACAGTCCATTTTCTTCTGCACATGCCTTATCTCCATTCCCCTTTGCGAGTTTGGATCTTTGAATCCTCCCCTTTTCAGTCATTGTTATCTCAGTTTGTCCCTATGTATGCTGAACGTTCATTACTATCTTGCTATAGCAATTCTCTTTTTATTATTTAAACTTATAATGCCCTGTTCTTAGTGAGGATTGCACTCCTCTGCTCCTATTTGCCTGATAGTCACTTTACTCCTAATTATGTATTTTTTGTTTTCATTTTGTTTTAGGTGAGTTGACCCCTTTCAGTATTTCCTGTAATGCAGGCCTTGTAGTGGAGAATTCCCTCAATTTTTGTATGTCTGGAAAGGTCTTAATTTCTCCTTCATATCTAAAGGATAGCTTAGCTGGATATATTATTCTAGGCTGGTAGTTCCTTTCAATTAATAGTTTAAGTATTTGATTCCATTCCTTTCTGGCTTGTAAGGTCTGCGCTGAGAAGTCCGAGGGTAATCTAATGGGTTTTCCTTTATAAGTTATGTTTTCTTCTCCCTGGCTGCCCTGAGAATTCTATCTTTGTCACTGATTTTTGATAACTTCAATACAGTGTGTCTTGGTGAAGGCCTTTTTGGGTTGAGATAATTGAGTGTTCTGTTGACTTCTTGAATTCCAAGCTCCAGCTCATTTCTTAGATTTGGGAAATTCTCATCAACTATTTGTCTTAAAATCCTTTCTAATCCCTGTTCCTTTTCCTCGCCTTCAATAATGCCCATTATTCTTATGTTTCCTCTCCTAATGGTACCAGCTAGTTCTTGTATTTCTCTTTCATTATATTTCATTCTTCGGTTTCTCTCTTCTTCCTTCTGATTTATTTCTAGATTTCTGTCTTCGATATCACTGATCCTTTCTTCCATTTGGTCAACTCTATTTCCCAAGCTTGCTATTTCATTTTTTCAACTCTTACAGTGTTTTTTTTTTTTAATCTCCAGAAGACCTATTGTGCTCTTTTTGATGGTTTCAGTCTCCTTGCTCTGCTCATCTAGGTGTTTTTTTTCAATTCTTGAAATTGTTGATATGACTCGTTTCGAACTCACTGAGTTTTTTCAGAAGTGCCATCCTGAATTCTCTGTCATTTAAGTTGCATATTTCTATGTCTGTAAGCTTATTTTCTGGAGATTTTTCTCTTTCTTTCTGAGATGCCTTGTCACCTTGGTTGTTCATGGTGTTTAATGGACTATTTCTCTGCCTGGGAATTAATGGAAGTGTAGTCTGCTGTTTTTCCAGAAAGAAGATTTATTATATAAAGGTCTCTTTTTAGCCTGTTCAAAGAAGGCGCTTTTCTTTTGGTTTCTAGTAGGTGGCATCTAAGCCTCTTGGATCCTTGCTTTAATAATGCCTTAATAACGCCTTTTTAATTTTCTTGTAGATATTTAATCACACTCGCTACCCTCAGTTTTAGTCTCTGTCAGTGTCAGCAATTGTTTTGGCAGTGTTTGCTTAGATTCCCCTGGGGCTTCGCAGTGATCAGTCTTGGAGGGTATGGGGGGAGGGGCCCTCTGTGTAGGGAGTTGGGGGCTGCAGCTCAGCCTCGGTTTTGCAACCATGGCTGGTAAAAATCAACTGTTGTTTCTCTGCCATCCATTTTGCTTCTCTGCTTTCTGCCCTGATGACTGGGCCCTGCTGCCAGCTGCATGGAACTCACAGTTCTCCCAGGAAAGGCCGTTCCATGAAGTTGCCACACCTTCTCCCCCTCCTCCTGCAGGGAGCTCCAGAGGCTGCTACAGGAAGTAGCTTCTTTATTTCTCCCATTCCACTGCCCAACACCTGGGGTTCTGACCTCTGGTAGCTCTTATAGGTAGATCACACCCTCAGATGTGCTGGTGTGTAGTTTGGGTGTTTTTTGTTGAGTTTTAGATGTTCAGCTTATTGTTGTTTCAAGGGGAGAAATCTGGGGATGTCTCTTACTCTGCCATGTTTCCACTCAAGTTGCGGTTGTTTTTTAATTAAAAAATAAAATGGTTTTTAAATATTGTTACCAACGTCTTCCATTCTTTCAGCTACTTTTTTTTTTTAAGGTACCATTCTTGTCAAAAGACTTGTAGACTAAATTTATTTTCTCTAGACATGTTTCTTTGGCTGCTACAAACATGATTTAACTTACTCACCATTGATAAAAAGCTTACTTTGGTTGCATCCTCATTTTTATGAAGAAATTCAACTGCGATGAGATCTATTTAAATTTTCTAATTCTTCTGACTGTTTTCCTGTGAATTGGAAATATTGTGATGCGTGCTTAGTCTGGTAATGTTGATGTATATTGTATTCTTTAAGCATGGCTGTGGTGTCATTGTATAATAAACATAATACTTTGCCATCTAATATAACAAGATTATCTACACTGTAATGTATCTTAAGAGTATGACACTTGAAGCTCATTTTTATTTTCTTGTTCTGACTTGAAGGGTATGCACAGGTAATAAAAAAGAAAACATATGGTGATAAGTGTAGTGCTTGAAAACCTATCCGGTTATAACTGCATCACTCTATTTTGGAATGCTCTGAGCAGCAATGCAAAACTGTTAGAGTGCCATATACAGTCTCTTGTAAATACTGAAGCCTGCCATTATAAAAGCAGCCATAGACATTATGTAAGTAAATAAGTGTGATGATGTTTTAATAAAGCTTTATTTAATAAAGCTTTATTTAAAATTGAATTGTATATAATTTTTATATTATGAAACAGTACTCTTTTTAACCATTTAAAAATGTAAAAGTCAATTTTGGCTTATGGAGTGTACAAAAACAGGCAGAGGGCCCTAGTTGAGCTATAGGCTATAATAGTTTGCTAACTTCTACCTTAATCCAAAAGAATAAGTCTATGGGAGAAAAATCACGCTTGATGGAGGAGGCAGGTCTGTGAGGGAAATTATTCTGGATGACATTTTGACAACCCTTAAAACATACTATTTTATTTTTCAATTACAGTTGACATTCAACATTAGTTTCAGGTGTACAGTGTAGCGGTTAGACATTCATATAATTTAAGAAATGATTCCTCTGATTAGTGTAGTACCCACCTGGCTCCATACATAGTGATTACAACATTGTTGACCATATTTCCTATGCTGTGCTTTACATTCCCTTTACTATTTTGTAGCTACCAATTTGTACTTAATGCCTTCACCTTTTTCACCCAGCTCCTCCAACCCGCCTTCCATATAGCAACCATCAGTTTGTTCTCTATGAGTCTGTTTCTGTTTTGTTTGTTTGTTTAATTTGGTCTTCAGATTCCACCTAGAACAGGTATGTTCACATACGTATGTGAACTGTGAATAAGTATGAATATGAACTTTCCCCATAAGAAAAGTTTGTTTATTAAGATTTTTGAACTGATTTTTAAAACATGTAATGTACTGTTCTTATTTTGGTTTGAAATTTTAATTTCGGCTGTTTTTGCATAGGATAGGAAGTAAAATAAGTTTTCATTTTTGTAATGTTTTGTTTCCATAAGTCTCAACAAGTAATGAAGTTGTAGGAAGCTTTGGCAGAGTTCTATGAAATTGTAAGTAGGTGGAATTTATCTCCACAGATAATTCAGGAAAGCTAAGTACACTCTTAGTATAGCTATGGTACAAAATCCTTTATTAGGGTTGAGTGAAAACCACATAATCCTGTTACTTCTTTTTTTGTGTGTGTGTGTGTAATTGTGATTGTTCATTCTTTATTGTTAATTTTTTAAAATGGAGTTACAACAGAAGTTATTATAGCTTAACCATTAAAGATGGATTAAATTAAACAAGTCAACAGCTTAAAAGATAAGAATCAATACAAATGTGAGTTTATTTTTTCATTAACTGTATAAATAAAAGTGCTTTTGATTATTTTACTGCTTTTTGGTAATAAACTTAGCATTTATATGGAATTTTCTATTTTCAGAACACTTTATGAAGTGATTTAAAAAATTATTGATTTTCTTAAAAGTCATTTAAGTGGGAGAATATAGAATAGGAGAAAACCTTAATATTCAGAATGTATAAAAAGACATACTTAGGGCTCAGAGACAATTATTATAAAGTTCTAATTGTATTGGTTATTGTAGAAAAATATTTAAATACATATACATCATGTGATATAAGTAAAAAATACAGTTCTTGCACTGTAGATTAGTGTGGTGGTTTTTCAAGAATCTTACTTTAAATCCATTGCTCTAAGTCTCCTAAGAATGTAGAAAACCTAGTTTTTTAGGACTGATCTTTTAAAATTTTATTTATTTTATATAGTTGCTTTCAAAAAACAAATGGCTAATATTTTATTTTTAAAGTTATAGGTAATTAAGAATTCAACAATAGCTTACAGTTATTGAACGATTGATTATACATGTGCTATTCTCTGTGGCCCATGTACCATTCTCTGTGCTTTACATTTATTTATATTTCATTTAATGCTCTTAACAGCTCTTTGAAGTAGGAACTGTTAAATTATTTCCATTTTATAGACAAGAAAACAAAAGAATTATAGACAAGGCACAAAAGAATGAAATAATTTTCTCAAGTTACACAATCAGGAAATGGCAGAGTTAAGATTTACTGTGACTCCAGAATCTTTGTTTCTTATCCACTTTATGGAACTGCTTTGGTCTATCTGCTGTTGAACATCTTTTTCAAACTCTGATCACTTAAATGGTGCATTTATAGGGCCTGTACTTTAGAATGACTACTCTTTGGGACCTTGGTGTTTCTTCTGTTCTTGCTTGTAATCTTATCTGCCTACCCTCCTATCTCTTTTCCCCCTTTTTTCCAGTAGTGAGATATGGTATAGATCAAGGGGAAATAAAACTAGTAAAGTAGGGAAGCCAAAAGACATTTTAATTTTGGTTCTTGAAAGAAAAAATAACTTAAAATTGTTTATATAATAACTGAAAAAATTAAGTTGAAGAGAAATATCTATTGAAGACATGCACAACAATAAAAAAGCAGAAACACAAGCCGTTAATAACCCACTCTTTATAAACTCCAGTCTCTACCCTCTTGTTTTTAGAGAGATGAACATTTTAGAGAATAAGTGCCATATTGTCATTCCAGGTTATTGGAAAATTGGTTATCAATGTATCTTTGTGAATCATAGTCAGAAAAGTTTGAGAAATACTTACATAGCATATATGATAACAAATTTAATTTTAAATTCTGAGTTCCATGAAGACTGCCTGTATTCTGTGTACACATTAGTTCTTTAGATTTGTTAATCCTATTTAATAAGCTTCAGGTTTCTTTTATACGATGTTCTCCAAAGTTACTTTCTAGCCTGACCCTTTTCTTTTTCTCATTTAGTTCCTTTGGTTCTTAACCATTTTTTTTTTTTATGGGGGAGGGTGGTGGTAGTGGGCGGTTAAGAGGTCACAACTCCTTTGAAAATCTGATAAAACTTATGGACTCTCCCCAGAAAATTGGACATATGTACATTACACAGACTTCTGTTTATAGTTTTAGGAGTTTTGTAGGACATCTGTTCCCAAGATGATTCCAGATTAGAGCTCCACCTCTATGTGTTTTCCCAG
>NW_024351646.1:871197-988295 GCF_902729225.1 Pteropus medius | reverse complement strand
CAAAAAAAAAAGCCACCAGGATGAAATTGACTTAATATATGGAGTACAGGCCAACTTAAAAAAAAAACAAAAAACAGTATTTCTACACTTTAAAAACAATTCTAGACCAGGGTTTGGCAAACTATAGGTTGCAGGTCCATAGCTTGTTTTTGTAAATAAAATTTTATTAGAAAGCAACTATGTCAATTCATTTACATGTTGTCTGTGGCTGCTTTTGCTATAGCAGCAGAGTTGAACAGCTTCAACAGAGACTGCAGGACTTGTAAAACCTAAATTATTTGCTATTTGGCCCCTTACAGAAAAACTTTGCCAATCCCTGTCTTAAATAATAAAAAGTTGGAAATCTTCCAAATTAATTTTATGAAGCACTATAACCTTACCTAAAAAATATAGTTCTAATACAAACAAGCAGTTACCTGGAGATTATTTTGTCTTATAGGTGCGAAGATCTTAAATAAAATATTAACAATTTGAATCCAGCAAATATCAAAAGGAAAATCTACTCCAAGACCAAGTTGCGTTTTCTAGTAAGACAAAGATGGTTAATGTTAGTACATTTATCAATTTATATATTACATCAGCAAATTATGGAGAAAAACAACACAATTGTATCAATGGATATTTAAAAAGGCATTTGACACAATTCAGCAGTAATTGTTAAACTAAAGGCTAGAAGGAAACTGAAAATTCAGCAAAGATCTAAGTCTTTAAATCACCAGAAAGCATAATACTAAAAGGTAAAATGCTGAAGATATTTCCTTTAAAACTAGTAACAACATAGAGTTGTTCCTATCACGATAGTGTTTTTGAAATCTCTGTTTAATGCAATTAAATATGAAAATGAAATAAACTGGTTAAATATTGAGAAGGGAGAGAAAATCATTTTTATTTGTAGGTGATATCATTGTATACTCAGAAAACTAGCATAGGGAATTTTGATAAGGTGGTAGGATACAAGAAAATAAATAAATCAGATTGAAACAGATGGAAAAGGAAAAATATTCTATTTCCAATACTGACAACAAAAACAGAATATCTAAAAATGAACACAACAATGGTGCTGGACTCAAAATAAGAAAACTAATAGTTATTATTCCATAGTGTAATACCAAATGTAAGCACATGGACAGACCATATCCCTGGATAGGAATATAGTAAAATAAAAATGTCACTGCTTCAGTGTTAACCCTATTGAAGAAATGAAGTGTCAAGCAGAATTCCAATTCTTTTCCAACTTGGTAAAAACAATTTCAAACTCTATATGGAAGTATAAATAGCCAAGAAGATTATGTAAAGGAATACTGAGAGGATGCTTGGACTAGCAGATAACATTAACAATAATAACTAATGCAATCAAAATAGGAATAAATAGGCTAGTAAAATACAAGAACATGTCCAGAAATTGATCTTATATGTATGGGAATAGATATGACACCACTGCTGTTCAATTGAGGGAGTCCAGGAAAGTTCCTTATGTAAAAGCTAATGGAGCGAGGAGGAATGGACAAAGGATATGAAAATGCACAGAAAGAATTTAAGGACCCAATTAACCAGAAAAGATGTTCATCTTCACTAAAAGGGGACAAAGTAAAACAGAAAAACTAGACAATTATTCAGCCCTAGGAATGATAAAAAATGAAAAAGAACATCATCCAATGCTGGAGAGAATTTGGGAAAATGGGGTATTTATACACTGCTGGTGGGAATATTTCTTATACATTTACGTAAATATACACATGCATGTATTATATGTTGTATGCATATTACATATGTATGTGTATTATATATAATATATAACTTTCAAGAGTCATTGGTAATGTCTATTTTAAAAAATACACACTACCTGGACCTAATAAGGTTCAAATACAGCAAAAGTTGACACAAGCAAAGAGAAACACACACATCACCATCACACTGCTCTTCACAGGGTGAGTAATTGCAAAAAAATCAGAGAGGATATACAAGTTTCGAACAACACAATTCACAATTGGAAAACACATTCTTTTGAAGCAATAGATAGAACATTCATGGGAAGATACAAAAGACTTTGCCACTTGCTGAGTGGCAAAGGAACGTTCACGACACAATTCATGTTATCTGACCACTGAGAAATTAGGTTAGAAATCAATAACAGGATTACTGTTCATTGTAAGTAGAAAAGCACTTCAGATTAACACGTGTGAAAGGAAAAAATCATAACTGAAATTTAAAAATACTTGGAAATGAGCAATAACGATAATATGAAACAACAGATCTTGTGGGACTTTGATAGACATGTATGGCATTATTGCTTACATTAGAAAAAAAAAGTCTAATAATTAGCTGAGCATCTGATGTAAAAGACCTCATCACTGAATCCACAGAAGTCCCATCATCTATCCAGATATCCCCCATCACTCAGCCCATAGTACCTGGGTAGCCAACAACTTCAAAATCACTGCAGTGCGGCTCAGGAGTTAACTCCTAAGTCTTGAGAACCCCTTTCCTCTCGAGTACCGACCTCTAACGCTGGGGTATCTACAGGGTGGAAGACAGGGTGTCTGATGCGCACGCTCAAAAGCGCCTGGGAGGTTGCAGTCTGCAATCAACAGGTTGCAGTCACCACCATCTCTGACAGTTCCATTGCCATCCCTGGCTTTTTGGGGCGCAGAATATGGCCACACCCAAATGACACTGTTCTGTGGGCACAGCCATCTTGGAAAGGCATGCATGCCGTACAGTGGAAGAAGCTGTTGCTTCCTTCCTCTCGGAGCAGGACATTGGGGCTGCGCTGGGAAGAGGTGGCCCGCCCTTCTTTAGGTAAATTTCCTGGTGGGCAGGGATTTTTGGAGTTACGCTCTGGAGCTCAACTTCTAGAGAAGCTGAGAGGCTCCTAGGGACGTGGCACGGGTTGGGGGGGTTGCGGGTATTACTTATGAAAAGAGGAAGAATAAGAACCCAGAGTGAGTCTGGAGGAGAGGGGAGAAATATTGGCACTCCCTCCACCATTTGGGCAATACTGTTGCAGGATTCTCAAACAGAGAGATCGGACACGGAGGGTATAAGCATGAAGCAACGTTTATTGATGCCAGCACCAGCTCAGCGGATTCTTATCCGAAGGCTGAGCCCCGATTGTAATGTAATGGGCAGTTTTATACAGTCTTGTCATTCCTACACAGCTACAGATATAAGGAAGAACATTGATTGGTTGGCAAGCTACGAGAAAACTGATGTTAGCTGGAGAATCCTTGAGGTTGGGGGGCGGGGTGGAGAGGCAGTCAGGAACGAACTTGTTCGAGCAGGAAATGGCCAGGTAGGGTCAGGCTGCCACATTCCCCGCTTTGATGCTTGGACCCGGGACTGGGTCAGAGGGCATCATCTCCTAATTTTTGTTTTAAAAGCTGGTACCTCCATAGCATGAGGACTTTTGCTGCAGTTTTTCTTTCTACTATAGCCTCTATGAGGGAGGTAGTGACTGAATAACAAGAGGTAATAGGCATGAGAGGAGGAGGCAGGTTCCGAAGAGGAGGAGTACTATTCCAACTAAGGTCTTAAAGCTACCAAAAGTGGAGAACCAGCCTCCAAAGAGGCTACTAGGGTCCCATCCTTTCCAACTTTGGAAAGGCATGTGAGCTATTTTCCTAATATTAATAGCTATAGCATTCACGGCTTTGCCATTGTCATCTATTTTGAAGCAACAATCAGTCTGGTTAAACTTTCCACACATTCCTCCTTCTTCTGTTAATAGATAATCTAAAGCTAGGCAGTTTTGGTAGATAGCTAACCGCATCTGGGATTGTTGCCTGACTAGAAGCTCTAAGGCAGCTGCAGTCTCATTGGTTATGATTTCAAGAACTGCTTGTAATCTAATGATCCGGTTAAGCATGTATATAGGGGTTTGGTAACCCCCTCTCATCTTGGGCCCAAGTTGCAGGGCCATAGTATTGGATAATATGGAGGGGTGGCTACTTATCTTTCTCCTATGTTTGTTGGCCCCTATTTCAAGTGATCTCTTAGTTCTGGCCTTTAAATCTTGATATAGGGGAACACCTAGTTCATTTCCTCCTTGGTCAGGTAGAAGACAGAAGCCAGGCTGAATGCTCCCAACGATGCAACTTCCCTTCCAGTTCATTGGGAGCTGAGTATAAGTCCACTTTCCACAAATCCAGAAGAGCCCATTGGGAGCTTTCCAGTTTTGGGGCTTGTGGAATTGAGGTTTTCCTAGAATGTGCCAATAGCTAGGATGGCATGGAAGAGGTTAGGGACCATGCCATTCTCTATAGTATAGTTTGTGGCAGTCAAGTTTTAGTTGAGAGAGTGGCACGAGGAGGAGCTAGCTGCAGTATTATTGGCTCAATACCAGGGAAAAGCCTTAGGCCACCAGTTTAGGTCTGTGGATTTAAAAATAGCATTCTTTTACGTGGAGTTTCTCCAACCCACTGAGTGTATCCTGGACCCATCTGGCCAAGACATTCTTCCCCTACCACTTCTGAAGAGAGGACCTAGCTCTGGGGTCAACCCTCTTCACGGCGAGCCACCGTGCGGTTCCACTGGAGGAGGTAATAGGCATCTAGACTAGTTCTCTTCCAAGGCCAATGTTCACTCATGAGTGCTCCTCCACAAACTCAGCATTTAGTGACACCAAGTTCATGGGCTATCCTCTCAGCTAGGGCAACAAAGAGGTTCTTCCCTAGGTTTTGGCCCAAGGCAGCCTTTAGCTGATCATAGATTTATGGGTTTGAGGGCCTAGGAGATGGTGTAGGCTTAGGTGTGGTTGAATTACGCAGCCATTGGACAATTTCTCTGACTCATGGGCCCTCTGCATGGTTATGGAACTTTCTCCTACTTGAAGTCCATCGCTAACACACCCGAGTTTCCCCTAATTTTTCAGGCTCTTGGTAGGATTGGCCACTCTCAGATTTAACCTTTATGTACCCCATCCAATATTGGAATCTCCAATGAGTGCGGAGTGTGGCGTTTATGGCACACCTTTCGGGCAGGCCAGTTACGGAAGTGAAGCCAGTGGCATTGTTGGACCCTATCCTTTTCCTTTGCATGCAATGAGTACAAGGGGAAGAAGAAGTGGGGAGACTGGCGCCATACATATAGCGGAGAATGAGGAGAAGGAAAAGAGTCTTTAGGGGTCCCATCCTGACGAGACATCGTCCTCAGGCTTCTGCCGTGCGTAGGTTGGTCAGCTTCCAGTGTGACCAAAGCAAGGCTGATGTTAACCTTGGTGTGTCGTCACAGCAGGTATTTTCTTCCAGAGGGTTGCCTTGATGGGCTCAGAAGAGGCTGGAACACATTCCCACTCTGCAGCTGTGGGTTTAAGTCTGCTGTGATGGATCCAGGGAGTTGTTTCAGCAACTTTAACTGCAGCGGGGGTAGACAAAATGACAGAAAAGGGGCCTCTCCAGAGGGATTTTAGGGGCTGAATGTTCCATTCCTTTACCCAGACAGAGTCTCCTGGCTTAAAGGAATGAACTTCAGTGGTTAAACTGACAGGGAGCCTTTCCCTAACCCATTGGTTGAGAGTCTGGAAGGTGGTCCCTAGGGCCTGAAGCTGTTTCAGAGTCAATTCGCCTGTTTCCTTGAGGTCTCTTTGTAGTCCTTTGACGAGTGCTGGTGGCAGTCCATACAGGATCTCGAAGGGGGAGAACCCAGTCTTTTTGGTTGAGGCCGACCTGATTAATAGTGCCACAGGAGGACTTCGTCCCAGTGTAGATGTGTCTCCTGACATAGTTTTCCCAACTTAGTCTTAAGGGTCCTGTTCATGTGTTCCACCTGTCCTGAACTCTGTGGTCGATAGGCGGTATGCAACTTCCATTTAATATTTAAATTCTTAACTAGTAGCTGCACTATTTCTGCTACAAAGGCTGGCCCATTATCTGAGCCAATGGTAATTGGTAGGCCAAATCGTGGAACAATTTCTTGGAGGAGCAGTCTGGTTCCTTCTCGGGCCTTCTCAGTCCGGGTGGGATAAGCCTCTACCTAACTGGAATAGGTGCATACAAAGACCAAGAGATACTTGAGGCCCTGTGATCAAGGCATTTCAGTGAAGTCTACTTCAAGTTCCTCAAAGGGGGTGTCACTGACACTTTGGACCCCCGGTGGGGCACACAGCCCTTGCCTGTAGTTGTTGCAGGCACAGACTTCACACCATTCACACACCGCTCTGGAAATGCTAGAGAGCTGGGGAACATAGAAGTACCAACCCAGAGTGGTTTCTGGGGCAGTGCCATCAAGGTGAGTCCTTGGTGAAATTGCTTGACAAAAGCTGGGGCTATGGTCCCAGGGACTGCAATTTGCCCATCCATGAACTTCCACCATCCACCAGGGAGGAGGCTCCCCTCTTCAGTCTTAAACTAGGCTTCTTCTTGAGACGAGTACTTGGAGTCCCATTCAGCTAGGGGACTGGGAAACAAGGAAGCAGTTAGAGCTGTAGGGCAGGCCATCTCCTCGGCTGCTGCCAGTTTGGCTACATGGTCTGCCCTGCAGTTGCCCTGGGCCATTATGGCATCCCCTTTTTGATGTCCTCTGCAGTGCATGACTGCTACTTTCTTGGAGGCCCACACAGCATCTAAGAGTTCTAGAATTTCCTTTCCATATTTTACATCTTTTCCCTCGGAATCGATTAGACCCTCCTCTGTACAGGGCTCTGTATAAATGGAGGGTGGTGAAGGCATACTTAGAGTCAGTATATACGTTAGCACACAGTCATGCTGCCAGCTGAAGTGCGTGGGTCAAGGCAATGATCTCTGCGTTCTGTGCTGAGGTTCCCTCAGGCAGAGGTTTTGTCTCAATGGTGGAATGTAGGGTCACCACAGCATATCCCACAAGGTGTTCTCTTCCCCTCACAAAGCTGCTACCATCAGTGTGATATTCTACATCAGAGTCCTTGAGGGGCTGGTCTGTCATGTCAGGTCAGCTGAAAAACACTTAATCCATGACTTCAGTGCAATCGTGGTCTGGCTGGCTGGGCTCAGTGGGTAGCAAAGTGGCTGGGTTCAGGGTTTGTACTATTTCTAGGCAAATGCATGGGTTCTCACACAGCAGTCCTTGGTATCTGACCATCTGGGCATTAGTTAGCCAATATTGTTTCTTGTGGAGAGTGGGTTGTAAGCTGACAAGGTCCTTGCAATCTGTGAGGCCAACCAAGGGTTGCCTCACCTCCAGGAATCCTCCTAAGAATGAGGATGTAGGAACTGGTTGAAGAACAATGTGGTGTTGATGGAAATGCAAATGATTATAGCAGGATGAGTAGGTTAGGTGGGGATAATCTTATTTTAGCCAGCAAATGTATGCTCTTGTATAAAAGCAACTTGCAAAAATAAAATCGCTCTCTACTCCATCATCAGTGGATAGTGGGCCTCCCGATCCCAGCTGTCTTCTTTCTTTTCTCAATCTCCCACCGTTCCCACTCAGTATTATATTCCAGGGCTGCACTGGACGTGGAAGGATTTACCACTTGCTGGACGCAGCAGATGGCTCCCAGACAGGGACCTGAGTAAGGGAAGACTCAAACAGGTAAGGTGAGAAGACTCCCTCGGGAAAAGCGTATGCAAAAGAGGAGCAGGGAGAAGATACAGGTAACAGCCTAGCAGAACTCAAGAAACGTACGTTAAATAAATTTAAGGAATAGTCTAATAGTCGGGAGTAAAATATGGGACAACAAGGGTCAAAAGACCACAACATTTTTGTACAAATGCTTAAGACTATGCTTAGAGCTAGAAACTATAAAGTGAAAGGAGAACAATTAACAGAATTTTTAAGTTTTGTGCAAGAAATTTGTCCTTTGTTCCCAGAGGAGGGAACTGTAAATAGTCAGACCCAGGAGAAGATTGGGAAGCCATTATGAGGGTGCTGTACCTCTAAAGGGCCTGATAAGATCTCCATTTTCACATTCTCTTTATGGGCTTTAATAAGAGACTGTCTTGTTTCTACCTGGGAGGATCAAAGACTCCCAGGAGAAGAAGGTAATGAGTGGGTTACTACACTGCGGAGGACTTTGGAGGGGCATGAGGACCTTCATACTCCTCCACCGCCTTCTGCTCCTCCACCACTATTGCCTCCTGAGTATGAGCAAGAAATAGAGAGGGAAGCTCACAGAGATCAGCAGGCTAGGGGAGGAAAGGACAGTCAGGAATGGATTTTAACTGGCTGAGTCAGCACCCCCAGGGAAGTTACAAATACTGATGATGGTAATATATGAGTATGTGCATGACTTTTGATCTATATTAGTCTGTGTTATATGTAATATGGTGGTTCAGTTAAGAATTCGAATTATGATGGAAAGGAAAATGTATGTTTTTAGTAATAGAATATATGAAGTATAGAGATTTATTTTGAGGAAAATTAAAGGAAAGGTGTCTTAAAGTTGGTTATTTCTGAATGAGTGAAAAGAGGCAAACTGAAGGAATGAAAAAAAGTAGTAGAAGGTTTATAAAAAAAGTCATGAGAGGAAATTTTATGTGATTAAGCTAAACAAGATTGGAAATTTAAATGCCAAAAGTAAACTAATGCAAAATTAAAGTTGTGTTTTATTGTTTCTTAGACTATTAGTCTGCTACTGATGTTATGGAAGTTTTCTGAGTAGAAAACAAGGATTCCATGATTAATCAAAGTAATTTCTGTGTTTTATGTTGCCTTAACCAGTTTTCTGAGGCTTTTAGAGAATTTATTAACATTAGTCCAATGTCTGAAGGCCAGATACTCCTAGCTGTACATTTCATAACTCGATCTGTGCCCAATATTTAAAGGAAGCTCCAAAAGTTGAGGTCTAAACCCCAACCCTTCAGGCTGCCTTGGTGCCAGAAGTCTTTAAAGTGTCCAATGACTGGGACTGGTCAAAGAAGGAAGCAAAGTACAAAAAGGGCATGAATTTTAGCTGCCATAATACAGGGACCATCTCAAGGTGACCTAGGCAATAAAAACCTTGCAGGCCTGTAGGGCCTCGATCTTGGTTGGCCAAGAGTGACATTGTCAGGACTGAGGCATAATCAATGTGCAAACTATAGAATGAAGGGCACTAAAAGGGCAAATGTTCATCCAGCCCTGGGAAGCTGCGGAGGGGTGGACCTCATAAGCTCTCACCCCACATAGTAAGCCTCTCATGAAGGGGCTGCTCTCTTCTCCAACAGCGGAGACTCAAGTGCTTGCAAGCTCCAGTCCTAGGAAAATCCACCACGATCACAACAGTGGAACCTCAGGTCACCCTCGACATGGCAAGAAGGAAAAACTGAATTTTTACTAGATACTAGAGCTACCTACTCTGTCCTGACCCATCCCATGGGCCTCTCTCCAATGCTAACTGCACAGTGACAGGAATAGTCAGCCCTCAAGGCAAACAGAAAGGCCCTACCAAGTTTTGTTAAATTCCCAAATGCTGTCAAATTACAAGGAATCAACAGCTGGGTACACTTATCTCGAATTAAACCAGTTTCTTATGAGTCCTCACAGGTTCCTCCAGAAAATAAACCGGAAAGTGCAACATATTCCTGTGAACCCTTGGAAGATCTTAAGCTCTTGTTCTGGAAACTAGATAAATCCACATGTCCTAGGGAATTAGGGAACTTTTGTGTACCTTGAATGAACAAACTGCCATGAAAAAGTAACTTCATTGCCAATTATCTATCTCTACTATTAACTTTGACTTGTCTTTTCTATCTTTTTGCGCCTCCAGGGCCCTTAGATAGGCTTTCAGAGATTTTTATTCCCAGTAGGCAGGAACTACAGCCCTATCTCAGCTTTGCAGAAGTTACAGAAGGCAGACCTCAACATCCCCTTAAGATTAAGGGAATAAAATCTCTGTAGGGAAATAATATAGGGAGAAAGCAGAAAAATCGAGGTGTTGATCAAGACTCATTCAGAGACTACAATGCCTCTGAATGGGATTAAATTACATTTCCAAGGGATTTATTGTGGATCCTGCAAAATTGGCTAAGAAAACTAGATGATTTGAGAGGCTTTAACTCTTACAATTTTCTTAAACATACTGCTTGGTACTTAATTAGTCTGCCATTGTTGCTGTTAACAAACTTCAAATACAAAAACAAAAAGGGGGAGTCAGCCCCATAACTCTTCAAAATATATTAAATCATGTACTTTTTACTTTAAATGTTTTGAATACAGATGACAATGGTCGAACAGCTGCAGAAAGGTTCTGGTCCCCTTCAGGGAATCCATGAGCAGTAGTTCGTTGGAAAGATCCATTAACTAATGAATGGCATGGCCCTGATCCTGTTTGAGTGTGGGGCATGTTTGTGTTTTTCCTAAAGGTACAGACGGACTTTGTTGGCTGCCTGAGAGGCTGGTCAGGAATTGTGAAGATGGCGGATGGATCAGACCTGGAGAAGCTCACCTGGAGGGTACATAGCCTCTTTGATGACCACCCCAAAAGGACACATTCAAAAGGACTTGTGGTGAGCTTTTACAGCTTTGGACTTTGTTAATCTATCTGATTTGTCTACTGAAAATTTGAATATTAAGCATAGCTATGGGGTTCGAGCCTATGTTGCTGCCCCCTATGTTTTTCTAATTGGACAATTGCAAACAAATGCTTCAAATGGACTTCTTAATGTATCTTGTACCAATTGTAATTTAACTAATTGTGCAGGTCCCCATAATAAGGGGGTATGTGTAACTACTGTGATCTATAATCAATGTAAGTAGAATTGGCAATGGGTGCGATTGCATTTACAAGGTATTTGGCATCATAATAATTTGAGTTTAGATTTGCATAATTTGCATCAGGAGATTCTGGATATACATAATGCAAAAGATACTATTATTAATCCAAAAGATTTAGCTAAAGATTTTTTAGATAGTTTGCAAGGGTTTAATCCTTTGAATATGCTTAAACATACTTTTTGGATTTTAGCTGGAATTGTATGTTTACTAGTTGTATTCCTTTGTGCTTTTTCAGTCGGCTGCTGAATCCTCCAATGACAAATAGCACAGTCTCATATTACATTGCATGCTCTGTGGCTTAAAAATAAATAGGAAGGGGGAGTCTCTTGTACTCCAGTAATGTTAATACTGAATATGGTACTCGAACTGTCAGTTCTTGCCCCATAGCCAATTTGTCTGCCCCTGACACAAGGAGGGCTGCGGCTGTGAGTGCTCGCAAGCAGGATGGCCAGCCCTGGGCAACAGAGTCAAGCTGTTTGGAGAGATAAGCCACGGGATGGTGCCAAGATCCTAGCAGTTGGGTTAAGACCCCTACTGCGACACCCATGCGCTCATGCGCTCTACAGAAAGAAAGATTTGGTTAAGTCTGGGAGTCATAGTCCGGGGGTATTAGTCAGTGCCCATTTGATTTCTTCGAAGGCCTTCTGTTGTGTAGATTCCCAGAGCAGGGGCTTCCGTTCTCCCCCTTTGTAGCTTCATAGAGGGGTTTGGCCAGGATGGAGAAATTAGGTATCCAGATTCTGCAGAAGCCAGCTGCTCCAAGGAATTTGAGGACTTGTTGCCAGGTGGTAGGGACAAGAATCGAGCAGATCGTTTGTTTCCTTTTTGAGCTGAGTTGGTGTTGTCCCTGCGACAGGTGGAAGCCGAGGTATTTGATGCTTTCTTGTCAGATTTGAGCCTTTCTTTTAGAGAACTTGTAACCTGCTTCTCAGAGGAGATTGAGGAGTAGATGCGTTCCTTCCATGCATTCCTCATGGGTCTTTCCTGCTAAGAGGAGATCATCTACATACTGGAGTAATGTACAGCTGTGTTGGTCTGCTGGGAAGGCCTTTAAATCTGAGGCTAGAGCTGTTCCAAAGATGGTCAAGGAGTTCTTGAACTCCTGAGGCAGTCGTGTCCATGTCAACTGGCCCTTATCTCCGCTTTCAGGGATTTCCCATTGGAAGGCAAAGATTGGCTGACTTTTGTATCTGCTGGCAGCACAGGCTTCTTTTTTTTCAACTGACCTTGAGAGGGTGCCAAGGCTCAGGCTAGGACAACCCTACAGTTCTCCTCTAGGAAGACTCTCAACCAAGGGGGTCAGCTGCAAACTATTGCCTCCCAAGAATCAATATAAGGGAATTAGTCTGGGTGGCCAGGTTGACCGGTAATGACTTGAGAGACTTTTGCAATGACTTACTTATCAAGAGCTTCCTCTGCTGGCCACCCAATGCCAAAAGAGGGCCAGTCGATCTCACAAAAGGTGCAGAATTTCTGTGGGGGGAGTTTAACTCCATAATCCCTTGAATAACCCTTTTTGAAATTGTTAAGCATACAATCTAAAGGTGTCTGTTTACTCTGTTGTCCACCCATCCTTCCACCCATGGTCGGTGACGCACATGCACTCAGAGACTCGCTTCACTCATCTACAGCCCTTGCCCTCGCAGGGATCTTTCAGGCGCCTCTTAGCAATTGGTGGGTCGGTATAAAGCCCTGAGTCAGATCACTGGAGTAGACTCTTCATGGAGATCCAGTGACACCACCCTAAGCTGTATGAGGTTCGCCACGGAATGGCAGATAAGAGCTCAACTCTCGCTTTGTTGTCAGGTCACATCTCAGTCACACACAATCACACATCAAACACTCCACCCTCCTCCCTATATACCTGAAAGGTCATGGTTTCCTCTAACAAATGTAATCAGGTGACCTCGGGAGTTGATCAGACTCCCCTTCTGTCTTCTAAGGAACAGGCTGTTTCTGGGACCCGAGTCCTTACCACTCAGTTGGGCGGTGCTCCTGGGTTGATTCCTTCGCCTCTCTGGGTTCCGTTTTGTTCTCAGAGAAACCTCCGCGGTCCACTGAAAGAGCTGTCCTACCCTACAGACAATAGGTCTGCTTCTCCCAGCATCCCAAGGGACAGACCCCAAATGCAAAAGAGGTGAAAAACTGCCATCTCTGGATCCTGGAGGAGCCCCCAGAAATATTGCGGGATTCTCAAATGGAGAGACGGGACACCGAGGCGATAAGCAGGAAGCAGCATTTATTGATGCTGGCACCGGCTCAGCGAATTCTTATCCAAAGGCTGAGCCCCAGTTGTAACATAACGGGCAGTTTTATATAGTCTTGTCATTCTTACACAGCCACAGATATAAGGAAGAACATTGATTGATTGACAAGCTATGAGAAAACTGATGTTAGCTGGAGAGTCCTTGAGGTGGGGTGGGGGGGCAATTGTGAACAAAATGGCTGAGTAGAAGTTCAGACAGAGTCAGGAAGCCACCATATTATGGAGTGTTCTTTAAGGGATGCTGTAGGAGCAGTAAATTCCCTAGCCTGGGAGATACCATAAGGAGAGAGGACAGAGAAGTAGCGGTGGTAGCATCCAATCCCACTGCACTGAGGCAGGGGAGTGAGGACTTAAATGTGCCCATAATCTTAATCAGCCTCCACACTAGCTAAGCCACCCCAACTATAATAATAGGTATCAATAAAAGTAAGTTTTAAATTGATATGGCCTATGGTTGTTTTCTCTAATGTAATGTGTCAATAAAAGCATCTTCTTGGACACTATTATTCATAGTCCCTTGTAAAATAAAATCTAAGTAATAATTATGCAAATGCAGCATTAGGACACATTTTCAACCCTGCTGCACAAGTGTGTTGCTCTTTAGCACCTCAAATATGGAAATTATGGAGATGCCATTGCCCCTCTGGGAGATGTCACAGGACAGAGGTGACAAGAATCCAGTATATCCCTTCAGTGGATGAACTGCTACACATTCTTCAAAACCCAACCCACACACAGCCTATGGGAAGCCCTTCCTGACTGTGATATGAGTCCAATGGCAGCTTAAGGCCCCCCATAAACCAGCAGATGGGAAAGGACACAGCCCTGAGATCTGTTGTCCTCTATCTTTGTGCCCTTAAACCAGTCACGTGCTTTTCAGGCCCCAGTTCAACATTCTGGACAGTAGAATGCCGGACTGATTACAGAATAGTCCTCTCTCTCTCCCACAGCCCTGGATTGGATATTTTTTTTGTTGAGTGAACAAATAAAAGAAGAAATTGATACCATGGGAGCTTGCTAACGCATATTCATGTTTAAAAATGTTCCCAGCATTATTGTTAATTTTCTTGGGTATGATGATGGTACTGCTGTTATTAAAAGAAGGAGGAGGAGACAGAAAAAGAAAAGGGAAAAAAAGCATATGTCAGAGATTTATACCTAAGTTTATGGGTGAAATAATATGAAATCTGTCCAGGATGCAGGACAGTCAGTGGTAGAGTTTAAAAGAAGACAATGATTTCCTATTTAAAGTGGCAATCCCCCAGAATTTATAACTCACATTGCTCTGCCCTATCCTCCCCTCTTTAGCAGTTACCACCTCTTAATAATCAATGTTTATAGCTCTCTTTCCCACTAAGATGACAGGTCCACGATGGTAGAGATTTGGGGTCTCTTTTGTTTTAGCAAACATTAAATAGCAAAGATGAAAAAAGAGAAAGGACACAAATAAACAAAATCAGGGATGAAAGAGGGGAAATTATGACTAATATCACAGAAATACAAAGGATCATACAAGAATATTATGAAAAAGTATATAACACCAAATTTAATAACCTAGAAAAAAATGGACCAGTACTTAGAAAAATACAATCTTCCTAGATTGAATCCAGAAAATCTGGAAAATCTAAATAGACTGATCAGCAGTATGGAAAATGAAACAATCATAAAAACCTACCAAAAAGTAAAAGTCCATGACCAGATGGCTTCACCAGTGAATTCTACCAAACATTCAAAGAAGATTTAATAACTATTCTCCTCAAACTCTTCCAAAAAATCGAAGAGGAGGTGATACTTCCCAACACATTTTATGAGGCCAATATTACTCTGATACCAAAACCTGGTAAAGATAATACACACAAAAAAAAACTACAGACCAATATCTTTCATGAACACAGATGCAAAAATCCTAAATAAGATACTAGTAAACCGAATACAGCAACATATTAAAAAGATTATACATCACCATCAAGTGGGCTTCATCCCAGAGGCATAGGGATGGTTCAACATATGCAAATCGATTAATATGTTATACCACGTAAACAAATTAAAAAATAAGAATCATATGATCATATCAATAGATGCAGAAAAAGCCTTTGACAAGATACAGCATCCATTTATGATCAAAACACTTAACAAAATTAGTATAGAAGGAAAGTATTTTAACATAATAAAGACCATCTATGACAAATCCTCAACCAACATTATACTTAATGGTGAAAAACTAAAAACCTTCCCTCTAAGATCAGGAACAAAGCAAGGCTGTCCACTATCACCACTGTTATTCGATATAACATTGGAGGTCCTAGAGAGTGCAATCAGACAAGAGAAAGATATAAAAGGCATTCAAATAGGAAACAAAGATATCAAACTGTCACTATTTGCAGATGACATGATTCTCTATGTAGAAAACCCCAAAGACTCCACAAGAACACTACTAGAAACAATAAGCGAATACAGTAAAGTTTCTGGATACAAAAACAACGTTCAAAAATCCATAGTGTTCCTATACTCTAATAATGAAGTGTCAGAAAAAGACATGGAAAAAATAATTCCTTTTGCAATTACAACAAAAAGGATAAAATACCTAGGAATAAATTTAACAAAACATGCGAAAGACCTATATAATGAAAACTACAAGACCCTATTAAAAGAAATGGAAGAAGACACAAAGAAATAGAAAGATATTCCATGTTCTTGGATTGGAAGAATCAACATAGTTAAAATGACCATATTATCTAAAGCATTATACAGATTTAATGCAATCCCCATCAAAATCCCATAGGCATTTTAAAAAAACAAAATAGAACAAAATATCATCAGATTTTATGGAAGCACAAAAGACCCCAAATTGCCAAAGCCAACCTGAGAAAAAAGAATGAGGCTGGAGGCATCAGTCTGACTGACTTCAAATTACACTACAAAGTGTCAGTAATCAAAATGGCATGGTGTTGGCAGCAAAACAGACACATGGACCAGAGGAACAGAATCGAGAGTCCAGAAGTAAACCCATATTTATATGGGCAAATAATTTTCGACAAAAACATACAGTGGAGAAAGAAAAGCCTCTTCAATAAATGGTGTGGCAAAACTGGAAAGCCACCTGCAAAAGAATGAAACTAGACTGTTGTCTATCACCACACACTGAAATTTACTCAAAATGGATTAAGGACCTAAACATAAGATCTGAACAATAAAATGCATAAAAGAAATCATAGGAACTAAACTCAAGGACCTTGGACTTAAAGAGGATTTTATGAATTTGACCTTGAAGGCAAGGGAAGTAAAAGCAAAAATAAATAAATGGGACTATATCAAACTAAAAAGTTTCTGCTCAGCAAAAGAAATTGTCAACAGGGTAAAGAGACAACCATCTGAATGGGAAAATATATTTGCAAGCAACGCCTCCGATAACGGCCTAATATCCAAAATATACTAAGAACTCGTACGACTTAATTACAACAAAATATCAAAGGATCCAATCAAAACATGGGCAGAGGACCTGAACAGACATTTCTCCATAGAGGACATACAAATGGCCAACAAATATATGAAAAGATGCTCAACATCACTAGCTATTAGGGAAATGCAAATCAAAACCACAATGAGATACCATCTCACACCTGTTAGACTAGCTATTATCAACAGGACAAGTAATAACCAATGTTGGAGAGGATGCAGAGAAATAAGAACCCTCATACACTGCTGGTGGGACTGCAAATTGGTACAGCCACTATGGAAAACAGTATGGAGGTTCCTCAAAAAACTAAGAATTGATCTACCATATGATCCAGCAATCCCTCTACTGGGTATTTACCCCAAAGACTTGAAAATTCATATCCGTAAAGATATTTGCACACCAGTGTTCATAGCAGCATTATTCACTGTGGCCAGGACATGGAGGCAACCGAAGTGTCCTACAATAGATGATTGGCTAAAGAAGCGGTGGTACATATATGCAATGGAATATTACTCAGCCATAGGAAGAGATGAAATACTGCCATGTGCGACAATCTGGACAGACCTCGAGATAATCATGCTAAGTGAAATAAGCCAGAAAAAGTTGAAAATCACATAATATCACTTATATTTGGAATATAAACGTAAAAGCACCAAATGAACAGGACAAACAAACAGAGACTCAGGTACATGTACTATAGACTAGTAGTTACCAGAGGGTAGGGGCTGTGGGAGGAAGGGAGGTAGACAGGGTAAAGGGGGTCAAATATAGGCGGGGAGGGGGAGGGTGAAGTAGGTAAAGGGGATCAAATATATGGTAGGTGAAGGAAACTGGACTTTGAGTGGTAAACACACAATAGAATATACAGATGTCAAATTATAATGTACACCTTAAAATTATATAATTGTATTAACCAATGTTACCCCAATAAACTTAATAAAAAATCAATCAATCAATCAATTGCAAAGGCAGTGACTGGTGATCAATAAATATTTGGTGAATGAACAAATAGTCTTATATACTAATAAGTTCTCCATCTATTTAGTATTTCCTGCATTACTAATACCAAATCAATTTTATAATTAGTTTTGTCATCCAGAGATGCCTGCAGAATCTTTTGGAGGGAATAATTAATCTTTTAAGAAAATAATCTGGTGTGTGTGTGTTGCTGCTCTCTATGTGTGTAGTAAAGATATAAAAAAGAAAGCAGTTGATTATTCTACATATGTGAGAAGCAGAAATCAGTGCAGTATCAGCATGAACAAGTAAATGAGCAAAGAGTAAATGAATAAGATAATTTCCAATGAAAAAGAAGGCTATGAAGAAAATTAAAGCATAGCAAGGAGCTAGAGTAGTGGCATAAGTCAGGGAAGAAAGACTTCTGAAGAAACAACATTTAAGCAGATACATGAGTGGTGCGAATGGAGTGAGCTGTGGAGCCAAAGCATACATGGCAGGGGCCTCAATAAGTGTCAAGGCCATGGATCTCCTGCATCCCTGCTTATCAAACCACTGGGTGGCATCTCTGGTATGGGGCCAAAGATTTCCTTTCCCCATTCATGGAAGGGGCAGCACTTGTCTCCTGCAGACTTTCTTTTTACATTAAAATATTCATCTAACAAACAGTTGAATTTTCCCAATTAATTGAAATATTTAGTTTTAACAACATAAGCAGCACTTATGCACCTACCACCTAAAAGAAAAGGTAGTGCCTTGGTAATAACCTCCATCTATTTGCGTGGTTCCCCAATTCATTGCCCTGCCTCCCCTCAAATGAGGTAAACATCATCCTGAATTGCAAGTTCATCAATTTTTATTTCCTTTTTATATAATTCTATTGCAACTACATGAAATCCTAAGTAGTTCATGTTCTTTATATTAATAGCATTTAATTTTTAAAAAGTGTATTATGCTTTATACAATCTTTTTGGAATTACAGGATTTTTTCCCCTGTAATATTGTTGGATATTGTTACAGTTCATTCATTTTGACTCCTGTTGATGAGCATCCATTTTTGTTTCCAGGTTTTGCTGTTGTGAACAAGATGCCATACATATCCTAGGTTTCATGTGCAAGTGTTTCTCTTGGATATATTTCTAAGAATGGAATGGCTGGATTGTGAGGTATATAAATATTCACTGTAGGAGGCAATTCCAACTATTTTATAAAGTGGTTTCGCTGATGTATATTCCATCAACGGGGAAGAAAGTTACTGTGGGTGCACATCCTCTCCAATATTTGGTATTGTCAGACCTAAATTTTTGCAAATTGAATGGATGTAAAATGTCATCTGAACGTGTCTTGATTTGTATTTCTCTGATGACTAATGACTTTGACTATCTCTTCACATGTTTATTGGCTCTATCTTCCCTTTTTCTGAAATGGTCTAACAGACCTATTTTTTTAACATAGCCTAGTTCCATTATGACATTCAACAACAGTAACAATGATTCGTGCCACTCTATTAGAAATGTATGCATGCCAAATGTGCTTCCACTGATTCCATTTCTTCTTTCATTTATTTATTTGACAAAAACCCAGACCGGAGTTATAAGGTTAGAAAGAGAATCTGGAGTAATTAGAGTCCAACCCTCTAAGAAAGTAAAAATTAGCTTAGACTGCAAAAATCTGCCCTGCCCATTCATCAGGCTGGGAGAATTGATACAGATTAAAGCCAGATGCAAGATTAACAAGAAACATTATTTCTCCCAAGGACATACTGCAGTTGTAATGCCATAAAGAACTACTATGAAGGACTACTGCTCTCTTAGTCACTGAGAAACTTTGTTCTCAGCAATCACAGACTATCAGAAACTGCCATTTGAAATGATGTCAGTATGAATGAAGCATCTCACTGTTGCTGGAGATTCTAAGTAACTTAGTCACAAAGAGGCAGCCAAGTTTTCCAACCCTGGTGCAGAGATAAGGGGTATCTAGATACAACATTCTACATATATCTTAACTTTATTGTTTCCAAGGAAGCAAGACTCTAGGTTCACTTTGCAGTCCATATTCAGCCTGGTTTGCTTTAAGCTTATCAAACGCTGCTTCATTTACATTTTATCTGAACTTCACCATTCTTCAGAATCCTGTAACAACTCTCTTTTCTTTTGTTCAGTGAGCCGCCCCATGGGGTCCTCTGGTGTATGGTCTCCCTCATTGACTGATAGATCTGTCAGACTGCAAATTAGTCCCAGATAGTCTTAGGTTAATTGGAGCAGGACATCCTTACATTCCAGCTTGTTAAACTGAGGCTCAGAGGGGATGTGACTGGATTGAGAGCATTTTTATTGCCATATTGCATTAGGTTAAGGAAAAATCAAAATTAGTATTGGTACTTTTATTTTAGCTGAGGTAGCTGGAGTGGGAGATAATGTAGATTATGGGAGCATTCAAAGCCTATGGCCAATCTCTGCAAGCACAGCAGAAGGGAAGCTTTACTGATTCCCCTCAGTTTTTTTTTTTCCATTGCTATATCCTACGGGGCTTGTATATCCCTGATTTCTTCCCTTCCCTTGTGGTATGTTCCAGGAGAGGCCTGTAACCAATCTTGACTTCTCTCCCTTCTCATCCTGTGGTATCTGCCAAGAGATGACAGTCACTGACACCTCTGCGTCCTTCCAGAGGCCTCTCAGCTTCTCTGAACATTATTACGCAGATCCATAGAGTACAGATCCAAAGACCCTTTGTCCAGAAAACCCGCTCAGAGAAACGTGCCCACTTCTGCTCCCTATCACTTGCGAGATAGCTCCTCTATTTGCCCCTACGACTTTAGAAGCTGCCTCATCTTCAGTAAGCGATGTACATTCCTCCAAAATGGCCTACCTCATCGGAAGCGCGATCTGGGCGCGGCCATGTTCCCCGCCTGCTCACGCTGCGGAGGGGCAAGGAATCCACGCCCCGCCCCCAAAGAACCGACTCCGTACAACTCCATGTTGACTCTTGGCTGATGTCGGCTTCAAATCTCAATTTACGCATGTGCAAAACCACACCTCCGTGCAAAGCCCCAAACTCCGCGAAGGGGCGGTGCTAGAGGTGGTGACCGGAAGCGGCTGCGGTTCTCAGCCGCGGTTTTAATAGTTGGTGTCAGGATGATTTCAATGCTTAGTGCCAGAGGCTGGTCGAGATGATGCGGCCCCAGGGAGGGTGAGTGTTAGGGAATTCTGTGTGGTCAGTGATGGCTTCGGTTGTCTAACTGTAGTTGGATCATTGTTTTGCAGGCTTTCTTCTTTTCTCATATCAATGTCTTAAAGTTCACGGTAAGACTCACAAGGTTTGATGTATTATGTTCTAAGTGTTTTCTAAGAGTTGGTAATTTTTCTTTTGCCCATGAGTTATTTAGAAGTGCGTTTTCAGTTACCAAAAGTTTATCTTTTTAACAGATTCTAATCTTAGTTTTCTGTGGTCCGAAAATTGTCTACATGAACCTCATTCTTTGAAATATGAGGGCATTGATTCAAGGCCTAGTACGTGGTGAATTTTTATAAATGTTCCATGTATAACTCGACAATAATATTGTTTAGTTGTCAGTGTGTCTTACAAGATATGTACTCTTTTTTGTCTGTTTCTTCTATTCCTGAGCTAGTAGAGGTATATTTTCTACTGCGATGCTGATTTGTCCATTTCTCTTTCCTGCTGTCCATGATCCATTCGAGTTAAGTTTTGTATGAAGTGTGAGACTTAGACTGAAGTTCATTTATTTGAATGCCCAGTTATTCAAGCACCATTTGTTGAAAAGACTATCCTCCTTCTGTTCATTTGTTTTGCATCTTTGTCAAAAATAAATTGGCGCTATTTCTGTGGGGCTATTTCTAAGCTATTTTGTTTCATTGATCTATGTATCTATATTTATTATGGATGGGTGTTGAATTTTGACAATACTGTATGAATTTATATGATCTTGTGATTTTTCTTTTTTAGCTTGTTAATATGAGGGAATGCACCGATTGATTTTTTAAATTTTTACTTAATTTTTATTTTTTAATTAAATTTATTGGGGTGCCATTTGTTAATAAAATCATACAGGTTTCAAGTGTACAATTTGATAATACAACATATGTGTATTGCATTGTGTGTTCATCACCCAAAGTTAAAGTTCCTTCCGTCACTATATATTTGACCCCCTCTACTCCTGTCTACCTCCCCCCTTCCCTTCTTCTCTCTGGTAACCACTAAGCTATTGTCTATGTCCATGAGTCTCTGCTTGTTTGTTGCTTTCACTTTTATATCCCACACATGAGTGAAATTCTATGGTTCTCAACTTGTTCTGTCTAAGTTATTTCGCTTAGCATGATAATGTTAAGGTCTATTCATGTTGTCGCAAATGGCAGCATTTCATTTCTTATGGCAGAGTAATATTCCATTGTGTATATATACCACATCTTCTTTATCCAATCATCTATCGAAGGACACTTCAGGTGTTTCCACATCTTGGCCACTGTGAATATGCTGCAGTGAACATCTGGGTGCATATATCTTTATGAATAAATGTTTTCAAATTTTGGGAGTAGATACCCAGAAGAGGGATTGTTGGGTCATATGGTAATTCTATTTTTAATTTTTCGAGGAACCTACATACTGTTTTCCATAATGGCTGTACCAATTTACATTCCCACCAGCAGTGTATGAGGGTTCCTTTTTCCCTACAACCTCTCCAACACTTATTTATTATTACTTGTCTTGTTGATGATAGCCCTTCTAACGTGTGAGATGGTATCTTATTGTGTTTCGATTTACATTTCCGTAATGGCTAGTGAGCCTGAGCATCTTTTCATATGTCTGTTGGCCATTTGTATATCTTCTTGGGGGAAGTGTCTGTTCAGGTCCTCTGCCCATTTTTTAATTGGATTATTTGTCTTTCTGTTGTTGAGTTGTATGAGTTCTTTGTATATTTTGGATATTAGGCTCTTATCGGAGGCATTGATTGATTTTTGAATATTGAACCAGCTTTATATTCCTTCACTTGGTTGTGGTGTATAATTCTTTTTATATATTGCAGGAATTGATTAGCTAATACTTTTTTTTTTTTGAGGATTTTTTTGCATCTAAGTTCATGAAAGATGTTGGTCTATAGTTTTTATTTTTATTTTGTACTGTTTTTGTCTGGTTTTAGTATTAGGGTAATACTGGCATCATAGAACGAGTTGAGATGTGTTCTATTTTTTGGAAGAGATTTGTGCAGAATCACGCTAATTTTTCTTTAAATGTTTGGTAGACTTCTCCATTGAAACCAACTGGGCCTGGAAATTTCCTTTTGGAAGATTTTTGATTATGTCTTCAATTTCTGAATTAGTTATATGACTATTCAGATTACCTAGTTAATATCTTTTCAGAGTATCTATTTAATGGTGAGTCAGTTGTGGGAGTTTGTGTGTTGTGAGGAATTGGACCATTTCATCCATGTTGTTGAATTTGTGTGCATAGAGTGTGGTATTCCCTTTCCTTTTAATCACTGCAGGATCTGTAGTTATATCCTGTTTCATTTCTGATATCGATAATTTGTGTCTTCTCCCTTTTTATCTTTATCCATCTTTCTAGAGGATTACCAATTTTATTGATGTTTTCAAAGAACCAGATTTGGTTTCATTGATTTTCTCTATTTTTCTATTTTTAATTTCATTGATTTCTTCCCTTGCGTTTCTTACTTCTTTCCTTCCGCTTGTTTGGGGTTTCCTTTGCTCTCCTTTTTATAGTTTCTTGAACTGGGAGCTTAGATTATTGATCTAAGACCTTAATTCTTTTATAATATAAACATTTAGTGATAAAAATTTCCCTTTCAACACTGCTTTATCTATGTCCCACAAATTTCAATATGTTGTATTTTCATTTTCATTTGTGATTTTTTAATTTCCTCTGAGACTTCCTCTTTGATTCATGGATTATATAGGAATGTACTGTTTAATTCCCAAGTATTTGGAGGCTTTCCTGTTATCTTTTAGTTATTGATTTCTATTTCAATGCTATTATAATCAAAGAACATATGCTGTATGATTTTAATTTGTTGAAATTTGTTTTATGATCCTGGGTATGGTATGTCTTGGAGAATGTTGCATGGGTGCTTGAAGAGAATGTACACTCTATTAGTGTTTGGCTGGATTAGAGTGGGTATGTTCAATTAGGCTATACTTTTCTTGGTCCTTTGATTAAGGGGAGTAGGCTTTTTAAAGAGCTTTTTGGTCTGTTGATGGTTTTGAGTTATAAGCTTTTCCAGTGCCCTGTTTGTGATATATGGAGGGGGAAACGAAACCCAGGGAACTCACCACTGTGTTGTTCCTCAGACCCTGAGGTTTGTGTGCTGTCTGCCTTTTCTTTCTACCTTTCAGAGTCTTTGTACTTGTTGTTATGTCATTTTTTCTGGTCTTTTATACATTCACTGTACTCATCTATCTGTTTTCTTTCTCTACTAACTTTGTTAATTTACATTTTGCTAGGAAAGCACCTGATTCACATCGATATTAAAATATGTTGCTATACAATTATGCATAATATTCCACAATGACTACCTTGAACCACTGCCCTACCTGGGAAAAACTTGTATGTAGCTTCTGTATTGATTTCCCACTTTGGTCCTGGGTTGTTTAAGAGAGTGTTTCTTTTCTTTTAAAACAGACTTATTTAGGTATGTAAAAAAGATTTATTTAGATATATTCCAAGATCATAAAATCCACCCATTTAAAGTATACAGTTCAAAATGATCTATGATCGAAAAATGGGCAGAGGACCTGAAGAGACAGTTCTCCCTAGAGGACATACAAATGGCCAACAAACATATGAAAAGATGCTCAACATCTCTAGCTATTAGGGAAATGCAAATCAAAACCACAATGAGATACCATCTCACACCTGTTAGAATAGCTATAATCAACAGGACAAGTAATAACCAATGTTGGAGAGGATGCAGAGAAATAAGAACCCTCATACACTGCTGGTGGGACCGCAAATTGGTACAGCCACTATGGAAAACAGTATGGAGGTTCCTCAAAAAACTAAGAATTGATCTACCAGATGATCCAGCAATCCCTCTACTGGGTATTTACCCCAAAGACTTGAAAATTCATATCCGTAAAGATACTTGCATACCAGTGTTCATAGCAGCATAATTTACTGTGGCCACGACATAGAGGCAACCGAAGTGTCCTACAATAGATGCAATAGATGATTGGCTAAAGAAGTGGTGGTACTTATATACAATGGAATATTACTCAGCCATAGGAAGAGATGAAATACTGCCATGTGCGACAATCTGGACAGACCTCGAGATAATCATGCTAAGCGAAGTAAGCCAGACAGAAAAAGTTGAAAATCATGTGATAGCACTTATATGTGGGATACAAACCTAAAAGCACCAAATGGACAGGACAAACAAACAGAGACTCAGGGACATGGACTATAGACTAATGGTTACCAGAGGGTAGGGGGTGCGAGAGTAGGGAGTAGGTAGACGGGGTAAAGGGAGTCAAATATAGGTGGGGAGGGGGAGGGTAAAGTAGGTAAAGAGGATCAAACATATGGTAGCTGAAGGAAACTGGACTTTGAGTGGTAAACACACAATAGAATATACAGATGTGAAATTATAATGTACACCTTAAAATTATATAATTGTATTAACCAATGTTACCCCAATAAACTTAATTTTAAAAAACAAATAAATAAAGTATACAGTTCAGTGGTTTTTAGTACATTCACAGAATTGTGCAGTCATCACCACAATCTAATTTTAGAACATTTTCTTTTTTTTAAGCACATTTTTTAATTAATATTATTCTGGTAACATTAGTTAATGAAATCCAGTATCATGTGACTTTCAACTTTTTTGTCTGGCTTATTTCGCTTAGCACGATTATCTCGAGGTCCATCCAAGTTGTTGCAAATGGCAGTATTTCATCTCTTTTTATAGTAATATTCCCTTGTGTATATGTACTACATCATCTTTATCCAGTCATCTATTCTAGGACCCTTTGGTTACTTACATGTCCTGACCACTGTGAGTAATGTTGCTATGAACATCGATATGCATATATCTTTTTGGATATAAGTTTTCAAGTCTGGGGTAAATACCCAGTAGAGGGATTGCTGCATCATGTGGTAGATCAACTCTTAATTTGGGGGGGAACCTCCATACTGTTTTCCATAGTGACTGTACTAATTTGCAGTCCCAACAGCAGTGTATGAGGGTTCCTTTTAATTTTAGAACATTTCCAGTGCCCTAGAATGAAACCTTGTACATATTAGCAGACATTCACCATGAATGCCACCCCCACACTCCCAGCCCTAGGAAACTACTAGTCCATTTCTGTCTCTTTGTATTTATGTATTCTGGACGTTTCACGAAATGTAATAATAAAGTATGTGGTCTTTTGTGAGTGGCTTCTTTCACATAAGATAATGATTTCAAGGTTCATTAATGTTGTAGCTTATATCAGTACTTCTTATTTATTGCCAAATAATATTCCATTGTATGGATACATCAAATTTTGTTTATCCATTTATTGGTTGATGGACATTTAAGTGGTTTCCACTTTTTGGCTACTATAAATAATACTTCTTTGAATATTTGTGTACAAGTTTTGGAGTAGACATGTGTTTTCATTTTTCTTGGGTAAAAACCTAGGAGTGGAATTGCTGGATCATATGGTGACTCTATGGGTAACATTTTGAGGAACTACCAAACTGATTTTCAGAGTGGCTGCATCATTTTAAAATTCTACCAGCAATGTGTGAGGACTCCAATTTATTTACATCTTACTAACACTGTCTTTTTTTTTTCTTATCTATCTTTTCTTAATGAACGGAAAATTTTGGGTTTGATTTGCATTTCCCTAATGACAAGTGATGTCGAACATCTTGTACTATGATCAGAGAATACAGCCTGCCAGTTCTCAACATTAAAACATCTACCAGATCTTCTTTGTAGACAAGTTATTTGATAGAATTTTGTAAATGTTCCATTGACAAAAGAAAAGCTTTCTTTTGGTACATTAAAAGCTTTCTTTGGTACATTATCTTTATGTGTTTAAAACTTAATTTGTTCATGCCTTTTATTTTACTTTCGTGTTTTCTATTCATCCCATCTGTTACATTTGTTGCCTTAAGTTCCTCTTCATATTATGTGGATATATTTTATTTCCTAGAAATAATGGCTAAATCCGTAGTGCCTCTATTAGTTGATCAGAATAAAATTGTACATCAACAACTTGGACATAGAAACACTCTCCTCCCTATTTCCCTCAACAGGTGAAACAGTTTTACCTCTGGATATTTTTGAGGTAATTAAAAAATTTGTAGTCTGAGGCTATTAGTATTTTCCTTACGACATATCTCTTCTGCTTCAAGAAACTTAACTTTTTAATTCTAAATCACAGTCATGTTTTCAACATCTATTAAACAGAACTATGTTTATTTTGAGCCTACCACGTAAAAGTTGCCATGTGGTTGAGAATGTGAACTTTGAAGCCAGGTAGTCTGGGTTTGACCTAACATCATGAAACCTCTGCTTCTGTGTGCATAAAAAGGAATAATAATTACAGCAACACATAGATGACAAGAATGTTGTGCAAATTAAATGAAGTACTTGCTTCCGCATATTATGTGATTCCTTATAATAACAATACTTGCTAATATGAATTAAAAGTTTACCTGAGAAGCTCTTACACTGCCTGCCATCTTCGTCTGCACTACAACCATGCTGCCCTACACCATTGTCTGCTTCCCTGTTTGAGGGCGCTGTGAGGCCATGCACATGCTGCTGGCTGATCAGGGCTAGAGCTGGAAGGAGGAGGTTGTTACCAAGGAGAACTGGCTGCAGGGCTCACTCAAGGCCTCCTGTCTATATAAACAGCTCCCCAAGTTCCAGGATAGAGACCTCACCCTGTACCAGTCCAATGCCATCCTGTACTACTTGGGCTGCCCCCTCAATCTGTATGAGAAGGACCAGTTGGAGGCAGCCCTGGTGGACGTGGTGAATGATGGCATGAAGGACATCCACTGCAAATACATCACCCTCATCTACACCAACTATGAGACGGGCAAGGAGGACTATGTGAAGGAGCTACCAGGGCGCCTGAAGTCTTTTGAGATCCTGCTGTCCCAGGACCAGGGGGGCCAGGCCTTCATTGTGGGCAACCAGATGTTTGTGGACTGCAACCTGCTGGACTTGCTGTTGAATCACTAGATTCTGGCCCGCAGCTGCCTGGATTCCTTCCCCCTACTCTCAGCCTATGTGGCTTGCCTCAGTGCCCAGCCTAAGCTCAAGGCCTTTCTGGCCTCCCCCAAGCATGTGAACCTACCTATCAGTGGCAACAGGAAACAGTGAGGGCTTGTGGCACCCTCAGCAAGAGGCAGAAGCTGCCTGCCAACCCTTCTCCAGGACCAATAAAATTCCCAAGAGAGAAAAGAAAGTTTACCTGAGCCAGTCTGGTGCTAAGTGCTTTTCAAACATCATCTCGTTTAATTTTCACAATCCCTTGAGTTAAATAGTTTTAATTTGTTTAAAAAAAATATGAAGAAACATTTTTATATTCTGATAGCTAAAAGTTGACAGAGCTAGAATTTAAGCCGTTATTAATTTTAGTCTAAATCTATGGTCTCACTCATATTACATTTTGATGAATAACTATAATAGACATTAATTGGACTTTGTCTACAGTACCAGTGCCATGAACTGTACTTTGGTGACCCCAAGAAGTGTTTTTTGGGTGAATGCTGAGTGACTGACCATGTGGACACTGTCTTTCCAGGTTTCTTGGAGTTTCTTTGGAGCCCTGGGATCAGACTCTATAGTGAAGGCTATAGGATTTTCCTTCCAGCCCCAGCAGCTCTAGTTGAGTCCTCGGACCTCACCTGCTCTTAGGCTCCTGGGAAGAGTGGAGTTACCAGCAAGAGAGCCTGAAGGCTGAGGCCCAGTGGGAACATGCCAGCCAACCAGAGCTCTCCCCAGTGGTCCCTGGTCCTGACAGCGGGAGGACCTGACAACTCCTGTGAGGTGAGGAGAAAGGTGCCCAGGGACAGGAATTCATCCAGAATGAAAGATAGCATCTTGTTATTTTAATTTGTATGACTTTTTTTTTTCACCAGGCAGCATAATCAAGGGATTTTATTGATTATTTACTTCCTTTGTGTGAATTTCCTTCTCTTGTCCATTGCTGATTAATTTTTTTTAATCTTAGGTTATGGATTTTTAAAGAGTTTTTAAACATTAAGGTTAATAACCCTTTATCATTCCATATATTTTTGTGACTATTTTTTTGCCACTTTTTAATTTAAAATTAGTTTTAAGTTTTATTTATAAGTGGTAAAAAGTGTCAAATAGTTCTTCAGGTCTTCTTTTTAAAAATGACTCTTCCCTGCTTTGTTTCTTCCAGATTCCAGCTTCCTAAAGGGAAGCACTCTTAATCTTTTAAACAGATTTTTTTTTTAATATTTGGTTTTGAACATTAGCTATTGACTTTCCACTATAGAATGTGGAGATTTAGCTTTTCCATACACCCCCACTCAGATACATATTTGCCTATAAATATCATTGTTTGATCAGATCCACTGTCAGTGTTTATTACTGTGACTGTTTATAGTTGAGGCATGGGGTATACATTCTGTGATTCCTATTTTTGTACAACTTTTTTCTTTTCCCTGTAATTAACAATTTTCTGATTTAGTCATTTCTTTGCTTTACTATGTACATATTAATAATTAAACTCCAAATCCTTCTCAGTTGTTTAAATCTCCTCTCTGTAAATTCAAACATATTAGATAATAATCATAGCGACAATAATTATAAACACTTACATAATGTTTACTGTGTGCCCAGCACTGTTGTTATATGCACACAACATATACTAACTCATCTTCATAACAACCTCGAGAAGTAGGTGCCATTGTTATTCCCACTTTATAAAGAGAGAAACTGGGGCATAGAGCAAAACTATGTGCTCCAAGTTCACACAGCTAGTAATAGGTGGGGCTGGCTGGTCACAACTCTTGGCATCAATGTCTTTTCTCTATAGAAGTCTCTCCTGGAGCTTATTGACTTGCCGATGGGTGGTCTGGTTGCTCTCTCAGCTTCACACACAGTTACTATCTTGGTATCTTCCCTTCGCTGTCTCCCAGGAAATCCTTTTTACCTGTCTTGCATCAGATCTCTTTTCCTGGGGATCCTGTGTCTTCCTTTTTCTTGGTTTACCCCTTCATTTGTGGGAGCACATCTTCCAGTCCTTGAGAATAGATATATGACAGGTGGATTTTATGAAACTTTGCATGTCTTAAAATATCATGAAAAATGTTTATTTAATATATATAATTGTAGAAATATATTTATAGAAATAAGAAAATAATAAATGCCATGGAAATGTATTTATTTGATCTTGACTCTAAATTTATCATTTTGGCTAGATATAAGATTATAGGTTGGAAATCATTTTTGTGCAGAATTTAAAAAGCCTGTTTCCAGTCTTGTTCTTTTCTGTTCACACATACATTTTCTCTGCTTTTCAAAAAACAATTCTTATTTGGTTGTTTAGCCACCTTTTAAAAAATTCTTTGTTTACTGATTTCTATTTCTTTCTCTTTTGCTCTCCTTTCTAGTAGTTTTTTTTTTAAAAAAAAAAACATCATCTTTGAGATCTTTCATGTCTCTAATTAATGCCATTACATATTTTTGTATTTTTATTTTATTTTAAACAGCTCTTTTTATTTTTAGAATAGTCTCTTTTAATAGCATGCTATTTTTGTTTGATGGATGCAGCATCTTATTGTTAAAGGATATTGGTAATAGTTTTTTAATTTTTTGAATAATATAGACACATGGTTCAAAAATATATATAAAATTAAAAAATATAAAAAGCTACATAGTCTAAATTCTCTTGCTCATCTTTCTCCTATCTGCTCACCTGTCTCTGATACCTATAACCAGGTTAGTTAGTTTTCTATGCAAGATTAGGGTTTTTTATGCAAATAAAAACAGCTGAGAACACATTCTTATTTTTTTCTTTTTACTTCACAAAAGGTGGCCTACTAAACAAATTTTTATCAATTTTGTTCATTTTAAGTCTTTTGGTGAAATATAATACAAATTATAAACAATGCTGCCATGAACATTTCTGTTCATTTCTTCTCATATACATGTGTACACCCCTCTCTTAACTAGACACATAGAGATAGAGTTAATGGGTCATAGGTTAAGCCTATCTTTAAAAAAATGTTTTTTATTGTGAAATATATATACAGAAATGTGTATAGAACAGACATTTAGAGCTTAATGATTTTTCACTATGTAAGTCTAGAAAGTGTCCATAATCAGCATTGTAGAATCTCCCTATTCTCAAAGATAATTACTATCCTGACTTTTATGATAATCACTTCCATTAAGAAGAAAATTACAAGCCACAGAGTGGGAGAAGAGGTAGACAACATAGAACTTATAGCCAGAGTATATCAAGAACAACAAAACAATAAGAAAAAGCAAACTACATAGTAGTCAGAGGCCTTATCTGAACAGACATGTAACAAAAGAAGATATCCAAATGGCTATGAGACACCTGAGATGGTACCCAATCTCAGTCATCAGGGAAATGCAAAATTTAAACTACAATGTAATACCACTACACTCCCACCAGAATGGCTACAATTAAGAAGACTGACAATGACAAGTGGTAGTGAGAATGAGGAGCCAAATCAACAGCTCATAGGCTCATATCAGCATATATAGCTGCTGAAATATTAGCTCTTATCAGCAGCTCATATGCTGCTGATGGGAATATAAATTGACACAATCTCTTTGGGAAACGTTTTAGTCTTCTTCATCAAAGCATATGTAAACCATATGAGAAAACAGTTCTTATAGGAAAAAGCCAACAGAAATCCTTGGCTGATGTACCAGGGCACATGTATAAATGCTCACTATAAGATTATTTGTAACAGCCAGAAACTAGAAATAACTTAAATGCCCATCAATAGTAGAGTAGATAAATAAATTGAACATAATATTGAGTGAAAGAAGCCAGACAAAAGAATTTGTGTTGTTTCAATTTATATAACGTTTTAAGATAGTCAGGACAAAACTCTATCGTATAGGAGCATATGGTTAGGTGGTAAAACTAGAAAGCAAAGCAAGGAAGTGCTTACCATCAGGAGCAGGATAGTGGTTTCTTGATTGAGGGGACAGAGGGAAAGAGGCATGAGGAAAACTTCTGAGGAGGGAGCTGGCAACATTCTGTTTCCAGACTAGGATGGGAATTAGGTAGGTATTTGTTTTGAATAATTAGTTAAGCCAAATATTTATGTTTCATATAATTTTTTGCATAAATCTTAAATTTCATACAATCTTTTGAAAAGGAAAAAAAAATGTACCCCCCAATGTTGACCCCATTCTCCCATATACCCTTTCCAAAGGTGGCTATAAACATTCATACACACATTCCGATATCCATTTTTAAACTTCCAGCACTTGCTTTTCTCATTTCACAACAAATTTTGGTGATCATTCAGTGTTAGTAGATGTAATGAGTTACCTCATATTTTTTTTAAAAGCTAAATCTTATTCCATTACATGGATGTATCAAAATATAACCAGTACCCTGTTAGCAGACATTTAAGATATTTACAATCTTTTGCTATTACAAAAATGCTGTAACAAAAATCTTTATTCATATTTTAGTTAACACAAGAGGGAGTTATGTTCAAAGAGAAATTTCTGCAAATGGAATTCTCAGGACAAACAATATATGCATTTTCATTTTCGATAGATACAGCAGAATAGACTTCATTGTGGATTGTATCAATTGTTTAAGAGTTCCTGTTTTTACAATACCCAAGACAGCACAGTGTCTTGTCATATTTTTTTGGCCCATCTAATTGGTTAAAACATGGTATCTCAGTACAGATTTAATTTGCATTTCTCTTATTATGGCTGAATTTGAATGTATGCGATTCTGTTTAAAGAGCCATTTGCAGTATTTTTCCTGAGTTTTTAAATTTCCTTTGCCCATGGGGTGGCTCCATAGTGTAGTGGTTAGCATGTCTGCTTTATATGCAGAAGATCCTGGGTTCGCGCCCGGGTGCGCCAGGCCCTAGGTGCGCCATACCCTGGGTGCATGCTGCGGGTACGTGTGGGAGGAGATGCCCCACCTTCAGAGATCCAGTTCTTAAGGAGAAATGGCAACATCCATAGGTCAGGGGTGGAAGTTGTAGGGGGGAATTAAGAGGGGGAAATAAAATTTCCTTTGCCCATTTTTCTATTAGGATGTTGCTATTTACATATTAAGGACTATAACTCTTTGTCTTTTATATGGGTCCCAAATATTTTTCCTCCAATGCTTGTCTTTTTTTTCTTTTTTAAAATGTTGATTTTATGTTAGTTTCAGGTATACAGTACATCGATTAGACATTTATATAGTTTATAAAGTGATCCCCCCCGCTTACTCTCACCCATCTGATTCTACACATAGTCACTATAATACTGTTGACTATATTCCCTATGCTGTACTCTACGTCCCTGTGACTATTTTGTAACTACTAATTTGTACTTCTTAATCCCTTCACCTTTTTCACCCAGCACCCCAACTTCCCTCTCCTCTGGCAATCACCAGATTGTCCTCTGTATCTGTGAGTCTGTTTTCATTTATTTTGTTCCTTTTGTTCCTTAGATTCCACATGTAGTGAAATCCTGTGGTATTTATCATTTTCTCTGACTTATTGAACTCAGCATTATACCCTCTAGGTCCATCCATGTGTACTATTCCATTGCATATATGAACCATAACCTTTTTATCCAACTATCTATTGGTGAGCATTTAGGTTCCTTCCACATCTCGTCTATTGTGAATAGTGCTTCTGTGAACATACAGGTACATAGATCTTTACGAATTAGTGTTTTGGGCGTTTTTGGATAAATACCCAGAAATGCAATTGCCGGGTCAAAAGGTATATCCATTTTTAATTTTTTGAGAAACCTCCAAATTTTTCCATAGTGGCTGCACCATTTTGCAATCTCACCAACAGTGTATGAGGGTTCCCTTTTCTCCACATCCTTGCCAAGATTTGCTCTTTATTGATTTATTGATGATAGCCATTTTGATAGGTGTGAGGTGATAGGTGTGAGGTGATTTGGTTTTAATTTGCATTTCTCTGATGATTAGTGATCTTGAGTAACTTTTCATACGTCTATTGGCCATCTGTATTTCCTCTTTGGAGAAACACCTATTCAGATCTTCTCCCCATTTTTTAATTGGATTGTTTGTTTTTGTTGTTGAGTTATATGAGTTCTTTGTAATTTTGAATATTAACTCCTTACCAGATATAACATAGGCAAATACCTTCTCTCATTCAGAAGGTTTTCTTTTTGTTCTGTTGATGGTTTCCTTTGCTGTGCAAAACCATTTTAGTTTGATGTAGTCCCATTTGTGTATTTTTTTCTTTTGTTTCCCTTGCTTGAGGAGATATATCAGAAAAAAAAATTACTAATAGCAACATCAGAGTTTACTGCCTATGTTTTCTTCTAGAAGTTTTATTGTTTCAGGTCTTAGATTTAAGTATTTAATTCATTTTGAATTTATTTTTCTATATTGTGTAAGAAAATAGTCTAGTTTAATTTTATGCATTTCTTTACAGATTTCCCAATACTATTTATTGAAGAGAATGTCTTTTTCCCAGTTGTATATTCTTGCCTCCTTTGTTGTAGATCAAATGACCATATAGGCATGGATTTATTTCTGGGCTCTCTATTCTGTACCATTGATCTATGTATTTGTTTTTATGCCACTACTATGCCATTTTGATTACTATAGTCTTGTAGTATAGATTGATGTCAGGTAGCGTGATATCCCCAACTTTGTTCTTCTTTCTCCAGATTGCTGTGGCTATTTGGGATCTTTTATGGTTCCATATAAATTTTAGGATTATTTTTTCTAGTTATCTGCAAAATGCCATTGATATTTTGACAGCAATTGCATTGAATCTATAGATTGCTTTGGGTAGTATGACCGTTTTAACAATGTTGATTCTTCCTACCCATGAGCATGGTATATGCTTCCATTTATTTGTATCTTCTTTAATTTATTTTTTCAATGACATAATTTGTAGAGAACAGGTCTTTTACCTCCTTGGTAAATTTGATTCCTAGGTATTTCATTATTTTTGATGCAGTTGTAAATGGAATCGTTTTCTTAATATCTTTTTCCAATAGTTTATCGTTGGTATATAAAAATGCAACGGACTTCTGAGTCTTAATTTTGTATCTTGCTATTTTCCTGAATTAATTTATCAATTCTAACAGTTTTTTGGTGGAATCTTTAGTGTTCTCTGTATATAATATCATGTCATCTGCAAATAATGAATTTTACTTCTTCCTTTCCAATTTAGATGCCTTTTATTTCTCTTTCTTCCCCTCAACTTTATTGAAGTATAATAGACAAATAGTTGCTTGTATTTACACTGTACAATTCAGTGAGATTTTTTTCAATTATAGTTGGCATGCAGTATTTGTTTCAGTCGTACAGCATAGTGATTAGAAATCTATATAACTCACAAAGTGATCACTCCACTAAATCTAGTACCCTTCTTCCCTTTACATATTTATTACAACATTGTTAACTATTTTCCTTATACTACTCTCTACATCTCCATGTCTATTTTGTAACTATCCATTAGTACTTCTTAATCACTTTGCCCTTTTTCACCATCACCATCCCCCAAACCCACCTCCCATCTAGTAGTCTTCAAAATATTCCCTGTATCTATGAGTTTGGTTCCATTTTTGTTGTTGTTGTTGTTTATTTTGTTTTTTAGATTCCACATATACGTGAAATCATATGCTATTTGTCTTTCTCTATCTGACTTAATTCATTCAGCGCAATACCCTCTAGGTCCATCAGGGCAATATCTTTCTCCATCCTTTTCCTTTTAGTCTGTGTGTGTCTTTTAATCTGGTGAGTCTCTTGTAGGCAGCATATGTAGGGGTCTTGTATTCTTATTCATCCAGCTACCCTATCTTTTGGTTGGAGCACTTAATTGTTTTACTTTTGAGGTACTTGTTGACAGGAATGTAGTTATTACCATTCTTTACTCCTGTTTTTGATACATGTTTTTTCTTCTTAAAGAAGTCCCTCCAACATTCCCATAATACTGGCTTGGTGTTGATAAATTCCTTTAGCTTATTTTGTCCGAGAAGCTCTTTATCTGTCCTTTTACTTTAAATGATATCTTTGCTAGATAAAGTATTCTTGGTTTTCATCACGTCAAATATTTTGTGCCAAGCCCTTCTGTCCTGCATAATTTCTTTTGAGAAATCAGCTGCCAGTCTTTTTTTTTTTCTTTATTATTATTTATGCCTACAGGACCTGGTCTTCCTAGGTGGTCTCCCATCCAAGTACTAACCAGGCCCAACCCTGCTTAGCTTCCGAGATCAGACATTGGGCATGGCCATAGGCCATGGACTGTGGCTCCACTGGGGCGCAGACCCAGGACCTTCTGCATATAAGGCAGACATGCTAACTGCTACACTATGGAACCACGTGTACAGCTGCCAGTCTTATGGGTGCTCCCTTTTAGGTAAATAACTGCTTTTCTCTTGCTGTTTTTAAGATTCTCTTCTTGTATTTAACTTTTGGCATTTCAATTATAATGTGTCTTGGTGTGAGCCTCTTTGGGTTCATCTTTTTTGGGACTCTCTGAGCTTCCTGGGGTTGTACGTCTATTTCTTTCACTAGGTTAGGGAAGTTTTCCATCACTATTTCTTCAATTGGCTCTTCAACGTCTTGTTTTCCTTCAGGTATTCCCATGACATAGGTATTTTTACATTTAATTGTGTCCCTTAGGCTCCTTAAATTATTATTAGTCTTGGCTTCTTTTTTCTTGCCATTCTGATTGAGTGTCCTTGGCTTCCCTGGCCTCTATATTGATGGTTTGATCTTCTTCTTTATCCACTCTGTTGATTTCATCTAATATACTCTTCATCTCAGATAATGTGTTCCTCATTTCTGACTGATTCCCTTTTATAATTTCCATTTCCATTTTTGTTTTTTTTAAAATCTCTTTGTTAAAGTTTCACTGAGTTCATCTACTCTTCCCCTAAGTTTATTGAGCATCTTTATAACCAGCGTTTTGAACTCTGCATCTGTGAGATTTCTTGACTCCATTATTCCTGGATCTCTGTTCTGTTCTCTCATATAGTTGCTGCTTGTCTTCCCATTGGCTGCCTTTCTGTATCTGTTTCTATGTACTAAGCAAAGCTCCTAAATCTCCCAGTCTTATTAGTGCAGCTTTGTGAAGTAGGTGTCCAGTGGCACAGTCCTGAGAGGGGTTCAGGTGTAGCCAAGTTTAGCCCCAGCCTGTGCCCCTCCAGGGCCACCTGTTAAGATAAAGCAAGCAATCCACAGATGCTGTGCTTATAGTTGCCTCAAGAGGCCACACCAGAAACCAAAGCCAGCTGTCACTCGTGTGGGTCTTAGAGCTGCTCAGCAAGAAGCACCGATTTTGCAGAGGATATAGCTGGATGTGGTTTGGGTGAGGTCCAGGAGTTGGGGGAGGTGGAGTTTCAGGGAATCCTCTGGGCAGAGCGACCCCCATTAATGATGTCTCAGCTATGATGGTGCTGAGTCCACATACTGGGAGCGGGGAGGGCTCAACAGAGGAACAATGGATGCTGCCAGCACTTCTGCCCGGGAGAAAGCCTCACCTCTGGCCCTTGTTCCAACAACTCAGTGTCCCCTTTGTAAGTCCCTGGTGTCCCCTGAGCAGCTGACCAGGCGCTTGTGCTCAGAGCGAGGAATTCTGTTATCGTGAAACTCCGGTTGCAGACTTGACCCCTTTAAGAGGCATCTGCAGTTGCTGGCTGCTGCTGCCTATGTCCCACTCAGCCACTTGGGACTGGGCAGCCTGATGTCTTCACCACCTCCTCCACCATAGCAGAGTGATTTCTTATGTCTCTCCTTAGTTGTAGGGTTTCTGTTCATCTAGACCCCAGATAACTTTGCTTGCTGTTTGCTCTCTGTTTCCATCACAACTTTGATTTAGTCTCAAGAGGGGATGAACAAAGCCTCTATCATCTATGTCATTTTGTCTGGGCTCCTTTGCAAAGAATCTTATTATTCTCTTAAGCTAGAGGAAAAAAAGGACTTTAGTACTCATGGCAGTAGTAGCCAGAGTCTTAGCATTTGAATCAGTTCCCTGAATCCCAGTTCCTACAGGGTGACGTGAAGAGGGCTAGGTGATGCCTGCTTACATTGTGGATTGCTTAGATTACCTGACTCTTTTATAATGAGCAGTAAGAAAACTTGTCCTTTGCTTTGGAGGGAGGCACAATATCTTACAAGGCTGTTTGCTATCCAAACATCCTTGGAAAGAGTCTGGAACAAAGTGCATTCAGTGCCCATGCTTACAAGATGTGTAAAAACATAAGAGACCTATGGAGAATTGTCTCTCAACAATATATACCCTTCGTTTCTACATTGTCTTGCCTTCTGAAAAATTTCCCATGAGTACATGACTCTGTCAGTCACTTTGATTGATCTGACTGACAGAGGTGAGGGCCAAATCTGTTCAGTTTGTCCAATGTAACAAGGCCATTATCAACAGGACTCCAGGCAGTGGAATGAGACCAATCTGCAGTATTTTGCTCAACCATGACCTCCAGGGTTCTGGACTCAATCACCTGAACAAATCCCATAAGCCGTCAAGGTTTACCTCACAAAGCCAGGTGCCTTTCTCCTTAAGTTTCTATATTGCCTTTTGTACTTGGTATGAGACACTAATCCAAGCCTAACAGGATATGTTAGCAATTGCAACAGATTTCGCCTTGGCCCAAGAAGGCAATTTCATTATCCATAACAACCCTTGGCAGTAAACTGAGCCTGACTCAGAATGCTTTCTAGGGTTAAGGTAGTATGTTGATCACCTCAGATAAAATCAGATAGTATGTTGATCACCTTTCTAATTGGATGGTTCCTATCATAGGAATAATTGCCTTCAGGGTACATGTATATAACAAGCCATTTACCCTTCTAGGAAGCTCCTCCTAGCAACCAAGTAGGTAGCCTTCTTTTGGAGAGATCCCCAGAGTCATTTAAGGGCTACCTGAACCACTGGTCACCACTTTAAATACTTGCAGGTCACTTATGACCACCCCTAACATACAGATCACCATGTTTTGGGGAGGGAGGCAAGTTACTCCTTGGCTTCTGCACAAGAAGTACAATCCAAGGGTACCCTCTAGAAGTAAGTATTGTTTACAAGTTTTAGGGCCCTCTAAGTAGGACCTCCAGCATTCATGGAACATAGGTTGAGAGTGCCTCCAATGTGGCCTCTTAGCTGGCTGATAGTTTCTATTTGTTAAAGATAAAACCAAACATGAAAGAAAATTGATTTTGTTCAGTCTATTACAATGGGGAGAGCACCCCAAATGTGAAGATTGGAGTTTCTCAGCAGGAAGGTTTTGCTGTTTACTTTCACAGGAAGAAATAGACAAGTTGGTTGGGAGATTTTCAGTTGAGATTGCTTCTGCATTCAGGAGAAGTCTTAGTCAGCTGAAAAGAAATGTTTATCTCTGTGTCTAACTAGTTTAAGGGGAATAAACTTCTAATCTCAGTTAAGGTTTCGTGAGACAATGGGAAGTTGGACGGCCTTTCAGCAGGTTCAACAAAAGGAGAAAGATCTGTGTTTGCCCTTGTTGCAGGTAAACCCCAGGAGTCTTATGGAAGTCATGAGAAAGAGTGGAGAGCAAATCTTATCTAAGTCATAAGGGGAAAGGTATCCTTCGTGGTAAGTCATTTCTAAGAGCACAAAAGTGTGGGGGAATTTCTTAACTGTCACTGTTTTCAGGTCTCAGGTAAAGTTCAGCATTGTCAAGTGTCCTCAGTTCTGTTTGAAAACTTGAGTCTAGTTCTTGTTATTGGAGAGACTGCCTGAAGGCATTCATTCCAACCTGTCCTATATGTCCAGCAGCTGCATGGCCTTCTTTTGCCCCACAGAATAACTGAGCAACAGCTACAGGAAGTGTTTCGAGGAGAGGAGACATTTGGAGGTGTTGACAAGTGTTTCGTGTGTGAGATGCAGGAGCTAGGGCCCTTCCTGCTGTTTTCAAGTAGACTCCTCAGCAAGCTTAAGGGGTATGCTGATAACATTGAGGTTGCACATATTGGCAGACCTGACAGATAAATTTAAGGCCCTTGCAGCAGTTTGGGGGAGATGTACCAGGACATTTCCCTTTGTGAGGAAAGCTCTAAGGGTGGTTCAGAAAGACAAAGATCATTAATGCTCCTCCATTTCCTGTACCTCCTGGGGTCTAAGATGTTTCCTCTTTAGTTTCAGTGTTGTGCTCACCCTCTATTGATACAAAATCATTATGGTTCATTCTAGTAGCTGTAAATTCACTTTCACCTCCCCAATCATCTACTGGTTTCCCGATCTTTGACATCAATAAGTTCGGTGCAAGAGAGACAAAAACATTTTTATAAATTTACTGAGCTCTGTTATGTTCTGTACTTTGGCCATGTGGGTCATTGAAGGGGGACACAGTGAGCAGTGTACTGAACCAAGTGGTAATTATCCTTTTATCCTTATGATCTAGGACAGTATCAATCCAACCAGTGAATCCAGATGACTGAACCAGAATCAAATTTAAGTATCTTAGGCTCCCTTCCTTCTGACTGGGCTGCCACCCAGAGGATTAGCAGCCAGGCTAGTCTGGGGTTGCTATTAGGTGAAAGAAAGATTAGACCCAGGAATGTTCAAGGCAGGATCTCAAATTGTCAAAATACGTCCATATAACTGCAAACTACTTTTGTTCTGATTATTACCCAGGGAGCAGCTGAAAGGAGATGATTCCTTTCTGGGACAACCATATTCATTGACTAAACTGCCTTATTAGAGTGTGTGGAGCCTGAGGAGGTGAGGGAGGTAGAGTCAGAAATCCTTTCGAGTCCATTTTTGGGAGGCCATTCCAATGCTTAGCAATACTAGATGCTAGTGGATGGTAGGGAGTGTCGAAGTCCATCACATACCTTGACTATCAGCCTATTGTTACATGGCTTTTTCAATAAAAGGTATACCATTTTCAGGCTTCAAACAGTCTGGAAAGCTGAAAACCTGACACAGATGAAGTCCAAGAGCCACAATTATGTGACTGGAGTGGGCTAAGGCAGACTGAAACAGCAACATTTTAACATGAAAAAATGTCAACAATGATGTCACATCAGAGAAGGCTCTGAGAGGGGGCATGAGGTGTGATGCAGTGAGTTGGCCAGGAGCAGGCTGGGCCACACTTAATTCAGTGCACTCTTATCACAACAGGTCACCTTTTGGAAGGAGTCAGAAGTTTGACATGCAGTGCTACCTTCTGCATCAGAAAGGTAGAGCCTTGTCCTTTGTGTCCAGTCTAAGATGATGGATACAGTGCCATGTCCAATGTGATGATGGATCCAGGCAGCAATCTGGGCAGTGAAGGCTCATTCAGCAGCTTGATTTCAGTCAGTGTCATCAGAGGATGGATCTTTACCAAGGGCATCTACATGGGTGACCCAGACCATTCAACTAGTAGCTACAATTTGTTTCCATAGTCCATGATACCAAAGAGGGCTGTCCATTCTCTCAGTCTACAGTCTTCCAAGTGGAAAACTAAACAGTTGGACATTGGCAATAGCTCAAGAATAAATAAATATCAAAGGGAATATTGGTAGTCTACAAGCCATCCTGAGCAAGCCCGATCCCGTCTGATCTCAGAAGCTAAGTAGGATTGGGCCTGGTTAGTACTTGGATGGGAGACCACCTAGGAAGACCAGGTGCTGTAGGCGTAAAAATAAAAAAAAAATAAAGGATTTTAAGCTGACAAGGTCTTTGCAATCTGTGAGGTGAACCAAGGGTTGCCTTGCCTAAAAAAAAAAATATTGGCCAGAGTTATGAGAATGGCCTACCTGCTGAGTGGAGTGCCCAAATCCATTCCCAGTTCTGCTGAGGTGTAACAGCCACACAGCCCAGTGGAAATCATTAGATTCCAGCTTAGCCAGACCATTAATGGATCAGATCCAGGCATTAGGGAGCCTTTGTGAACCAAGGGCCCCATTAATCCCAGCAGCCTTGCACCCGTTGGCAGAGTGGGAAAAAATTTTTCCCCAAAGGGGTAGCTGTCTCATTTTCATGTAAAGCCAAGATACTGCTGGAACCAGGCCAGCTGTAGTCTTGAATATACTTTCCCTTTGATAAGTGAGGCTTGTTGGGCCTTTCCTACCTTGTTAGTCATTGAGTCTGAATTGACCTACCCCAAAATGAGACTCTTAGGTTATAGGGGTGCAAGGCCATTATGGGTCAGTTGTTCAGTTTTGACAAGGGCCCAGTAGCAAGCTAATAGCTGTGTTTTATAAGGGGTGTAGCTGATAGCTGTTAAGGAAGATGACAAGGGCAAAATCATCAGTTACACAGACTGGCAGCTCAACAGGGTCATTTAGACTTTCGGGATCCTGAAGTCACAGAGCTGAGAATGTGCCACAGCTTGCCAGAGAGTAACCTACACTACCTGTTGGTTTGGGCCCCACTCAAAGGACGTTGGTTTGCAGTTAGCCAATATAAAGGATCAAGCATAATGTCCAAGTGAAGCACATACTGTCCCTCACCCAGAGTTCAGTATGGTGCTGGGCTTCCTTTTTAGTGTGGGGTTCAAAGAGGTAGAAGTTTTTCCTTGACTGCAAGAAGGGTAGAGCATTATGAATCTACCCAGAGATCTCAGGCACTTTACTTGGTGAGCAGGTCTCTGAATTTTGTTAGGGTTTATCATCCACCTCTGATGGCAAAGTCATGATAATATGGCAGGCAGAGCCATTGAGACTAAGGCTTCTGAACGGCCGACTAAGAGGACTTAGGACTTCATGTATATAGTGAAAAGTTTGGAAAGCAGAGAGGAGAGGCCAGTACCCTAAAGCCTGACCCATTCTTTGGTGTGAAACGCCAACGTGTTCTTATTATCCCAGGAGAGGACTATGAACGTGTATTGAAGATGTTGCCATATGAATGCAGATTGGTCTCGATTCTTGGTGTCAAGAACTGTGAAGAATGAGATTTTACCCAACCTTTAACAAGTGGGCTTGCCACAATTTCAAGTATGTTGTCAGAGTCATGGGACTTCTGAGTCAGTGATGATTTTATTACAGAAAAAACAGTAGCCAGAGTCAGCTTGGTTGAATGTTAGGGAAAAAATGAAAAACTCCCCTAGCAACCCAGGAAGTCCTCTGCATCAATGTAAAATACAAAGAAAACCGTTTTATTGTTGAATAAACATTAAACCAGACTGCAATGTGCATCACAAGCAATTAATTAGCTAATGGATTGCAAAGACAGAACGAAATCTCACCCTTTTGTGTAGCTGAGCAGATACAGCCCATCACGTACATGTTCTCAAGATAAAGGGTAGATGTCTTCATGCAAGAGGACTTCAGAGCACCATTTTCTCTGCATTCTTTCATAGTTCATCCTAAGTTCACCTGGTAATTGGAATGGCCATCTATGCTAGTTAATTGCCTTTATCCACAGGCAAAATCAAATTTCTGCTGTCTCTATGACAACTGGATGATTATAGCTTAGAGCCAGGCGCCTAGGCTAAGCTCCCAGGGTTACAGGTAGATAGGGACTCTATCTTCCTTGAAGTTTGTATTTCAAAGGGATGGCTCCCAGGCCCTTAGGAAAAACATTCCTGGGTTGTAATGCTGAAAAAAGATTTATTTAGGTTTTCAAAAGATTTATACACATATCAAAAGGGCAAAGTATTTGCCTTAGTGGGGAAAACCTTTAAATATCTCTTACCAGTGGTTAAAGCACATTCTTACCTAGCAATGTGCACAAATTCTCCAGTCTCATGCATTACTTTTATAAACTGTTGTGCTGTCTTAATTGCTTGCTCCTTCAAATCATTAATTATTTAAGTATTATATTTTAGTTCCTTATGAAGTCTTACCCAGATGAAGCTTAAGGAGTAGCTCTCCGGAGGCCTGATAATGTAATTTTTAATTAAAAGCGTTTTTCTTGAAAGGCCAAATACATTTCTTCTGAGTTCCTGTCATTCAATAAGGAACATCACACTTACATAATTTATCCCTGTAGTAATTCCATCTTCTCAAATATTATTTCCCAGATGCAAAACACAAAGACACCCATGGCCGTTATCCAGTATATTATTATGAGGCACTCTTTGAAGGATATAGATTGAACTTCTAGTGTTTAATGTATTTGGCCTTAATTGTTTTAAGTCTTGAGGAAAAACCCAAGCTATGGGCCATTGTTTGCATTGGTCCAAATCAGTAGTTTTATTATTATAACAGGCATACAAGTCTCCATGAATAACAGGCATCCACTTTTGTTCATCTGTCCATACCGAGACTGGAGAAAACTTGTATCCTAAAATTAATCCAGTGACATTGCACCTATCTTCTCCAATCTCTGTCTATAAATGCCAGATTTGTCTATTAATTAGATACTTTTTACACCATTCTTCTGTCTCTTCTGGTGTAGTCATAGTCTAATACCTGTTTATTCTCTTAAATATGAACAGTGCTGTAACTCTGACTAGTGATACTATCTTTGAGCTATCTAATAGCCAATTGCTCCTAGGCTGTAAAAATGAGTGGCTCCAAAACCTTTGCGGTGATTTGTTGTTGTTCCATCATTGAATTATTCCGAACAGTCCAATTCCAAAGTTTTCTCTATTTCCATTCTGCTCGAGCTCCCATAACTTTTAAACATCTTGCATGATGTAATTCCATCCAGTGCGCAATTGTATTATGTATGTTTGTTATTATCCCAACTCACTAAGTTTATTATTCAAAGTCAATATCAAGAGTTAGCTGTACCTGTCCCTATTCCTCCCAGGATTATATACTAATACATTTCCTATTGCCCTTGCATTGCCCCAAACAGGCCCCTTAGACAGATTACATAAGGGGAGGGATCAAGGGATTCATGTTTGGTTGTGAAGACATATATCAGCCTCAGATATATTAAGAGAAACTGTCCACTTGTAATCCTGGGGGTTATTAAAATAGCCTCAGGGCATTGCCATATTCTACATGTAGTAGGGAACTAGATCTCATTTATATATATGAGGAGTCTGCTGAAGGGATTCTCACATGTTCGATTGTAATTTACCATCACTATCTTTATGGCTGTTATAGTTTTATTGATGCAAACTCATACTATAGAAAAGGTGAGAGAACAATTCACTAGTGGGGTTACTCCTACCATCCTATTGACTGTAGTCTAGTTAAGAGATTTCTTTTTTATAAGGATCCTTCCAATAAAACTCATTAACAAAACATTTTTGTGTCAAATTTAGGGCTTGAGTATCTCGATTACATTGGTATTATCAAAGGTTACTAATGAGTATGGTTTCATCTTTACTCTGCCAATAATTAGATCGTTGGGCTTAAAAGTCCAGATCATGTCTATTCTGAGAATACAATATGGAGTTGATCAGAAATACATAATTACTGGTAGTACAGGGGGAAAAAGCAGTGTAACAAATGTTTGTTTTCTAGTAAAATATTGTTCTTAAGTAATTGAAATAACCCTACTGTGACTAGGACAGCAAGAAAGCCTATGAGAATAGTAATAAATTTGCTAGAGTACCTTGGCAGGGTTCCTCAACACCCAGGCCATGGACCGGTACAGTCCGTTGCCTGTTAAGAACCGGGACGCACAGCAGGAGGTGAGTGGTGGGTGAGCAGCAAAGCTTCATCTGTATTTGTAGCCGCTCCCTAGTGCTAGCATCACCACCTCAGCTCCATCTCAGATCATCAGGCATTAGATTCTCATAGGAGCACCAATCACTGGTGCCAAAAAGGTTGGGGGCCGCTGTCGTAGGTGAGGAAAAATAATTTTTCTTCTACTTTTCTAAGTTCTTGGCTGAGACCCCTTTAATGAGTAACTCAAAGCAGTGGCTTAGAACTTTGGCGTATCTTCAACAAAGAACAGTACATTTATAGAGAAATGAAAGGACAAAGGAAAGCAGTTATAGGCTTCTAAGGGTTCCAAGGGTGACAAACTATGGGAAGATAAATATATGAGAGGAAACTAATGGTAGATAAAGGCCAGTTAGTAAAGTTTGTTATATAGCTTCCTCTAGTGCCCGCCCCAGGCTTACAGGGTTTAAAGTTGTCTCTAGTAGTTAATTTTTGTCTTTCTTGGTAAAGAGGGGACAAGAGGCACTTTTATCTGTTTCTTCTCAATTGCCTCCAGCTCATAATAATTATGCCAAAGTGGCATATTTTGGGGTGGCATATTCTTCTACCCTTCAATCTCTTTTCAGTTGTCTTCAATACCAGTATCAGTTACTTTAGAAAACTTAAGCTTCAAGTCCTTTGTGGAAATGACAGTCCAGTGTTCTTGAGGTGCTGGCTTCACAGAGAAAGCATGAATCCAACTGTATTTTTCTTTTACATGGTATCCACATGAGTAATCACCAGCACTTGAAAAGGTGACAGCCTGTATTTCCCTGGGACACTTTTATATAAATGAAATCTCCTGGCTGATAGAGATGGCAGACTTATTTTAGGGGGTCCTTCCAGGTTCTTATGACTTTATGTCTCAGAGTTTCTAGGGGAGAGAGAAACCCTTTTAAGTAGCAAATATGATTATGAGAGGATTTAGTTAAATTAGGCATAGGATATGGTATTAGACCAAAATTTATAGGCCTGCCAAACATAAATTCAAAGAGAGTGATTTCATGCTTGCTGGCAGAAGTTGCTCTAATTTTTTAACAAAGCTAGTAGGCCATTTTAACCCTAATTCGTCACTGAATCTTGGCCAATGAGTTTTCTTAGAGTTTGATTCATTTGCTTACATGCAAACAGTACTAAAGATGATAGTATATATGATAGCTTGTGGAAGTCTGAAAATATTTGCATAATTCCTGAAAAACAGTGGAAATAAATTGACTTCCTCTATCTAATTCAGTATGCACTGGTATCCCCAAAGTGGGAATTAGGTTTATTAAGAGAAACTTCCATTGCCTAAGCATTGGCTTTTTGAAGAAAGGAAAAGTTCAGGCCATCCAGACCTGATACTCACCATGACTAGACAAAACCTCTTACTTTCTGCAAGCATTGATTCTATGAAATCCAACTGCCACAAACTATGGGTCCTTGTAAAGTTGGTTGGGGAAAACTTCTAGTGCTTACCTTGGGAGTGGCCTGTAAAGAATTCTGCATATCTCTTTAATATAGTCTGAATAAGTTCGTCTTTTTGGTAGGCATAGTGAGAGTCTAATGCCTTTAAAATCCCTCCCTTGGCTGATTTTGTTGATGATGCAGCAATACCAACCAAGCATATAAAGACCATGGAATAGGAATTATATTGTTAGGTAACTCCCATAGTACAGTTAAATTTCTTTTTAGTTTCTTTCTTAATTCATTTGTCTATTTCCTTTTGGAAAGCATATTTAAAAAAAAAAAGCATGAAAGTTTCTTGTTGTATTAAAAGTGGAGCTTCCAAGTTGAGGTGGCCATATTTGAAAAGTGCCTTTTGCAGCTCTGTCAATAAAATCAGTACCTTTAGAAATTTTGTCATTCTGCCTTATGTGGGCTCTGCAATGTATTACTGATGTTTGAGTAGGTAGTTTGAAGCCCTGAGCATCTCAGATATTAATTTTCCATGAGAACATCAGATAGTTCCCATTGAAGTCAAGAATCCCCTATTTTTTTCCCAAGTTGACTCCATTACATAACAGACACCGAACATATTTACGACCAGTATATAGATTCACTTTAAGTCCTGAATTAAGAATTGCAGCCCTAGAAACGATATTAACTTTTCTGCTAGTGCTGACTTAACACCAGGCAAATATAACTTTCTAAGATTTCCTAAGCAGTCACTATAGTATGTGAAGCTCCAAGATGGCTCTTTTCATCCCAGGTACATGACCCATCAGTAAACATCAAATATGCATTTTAAACTGGAGTATGAGAAAACTCAGGTTGCTTCCTACCTAGTGTCTTCTTCTATTACCATTACACACTTATGATCATCTGTTTAGTCAGGATCTGATAAAAGAGTAGTAGGGTTTAGGAGATTGCATCTTCCAAGCACAAGATTTGAATTAAATAATAATGCTTGTTCATAGTTAGTCAGATGGCATACTAATAAATGCTGAGTCTTATGAATTTGTAAGATAGTTGTTACAGCATGTGAGACATGTGAATAAATGACTCAAGGTAAGGGCTTGAGCCTTTTCACTAAGTGTGATGGCTGCTGCCACCACTTGGAGGAATCCAGGCCCATCTAGCATCCAGAAGAACTGAGAAATGGCATATTGGTTTGTAGTCTAACACTACCTTTTGAGTTAAAATTCCACTAGCAGCACCTTTATTTTCATTACAAAACGAGTGGCACGTTTTTCAAAATTTGGAATCCCCAGACCTGGGGGAGAGCCTATAGCTGGTTTTAACTGTTCATAAGCCTCTCTGATTCTAGGGACCACATCAGAGGCTCTGAAGAATCATTGGCTAGTACTCCATCAGAGGCTTTGCCCTCTCTGCAGAAGTTGGGACCCACTGTCTGGAGTACCCACCTAGTCCTCCAGATCGTCTAAGTTGTTTTCTTGTAGTAGGCTCTTTCATCTGCTAAATTGGAGCCTTCACCTGACAACAGATACCCTAAATATTTTACTTCAGTTTGGCAGTATTATAATTTGTCTAATTCTAATTCTAGAGAACCCTCATGCACCAGTGAAGCAAGGAGTTGTAATGAAGCCAAAGTACCAGGTTTGCATTGCCCTTCAGTTTTGGAAGCTACCAGCAAATCACCTACATATGGAATAATTATAGATCCCTCCAGTGGGATAAATGTCTCAAAGTTTTCCCATGAATGGTTAGAAAAATAATAGTCTTGAAACCCTTGGGGAATCTTTTGCTGTAAATACTGGAGTCTTAAAAAAGTAAAATCAAACAAGAATTTAGACTCATTAGTCAGAGAAACAGGGGTGAAAAAAAAGAATCAGAACACAGATAAACTACAGAGGAAAACTTAGCAACCTCTGGTACAGAAGTGAGAATAATTACAGGATTAGGAACTACAAGAGTTAATGGAATAACAAATTTATTTACTTCCTTAAGATCCTGTACGAATCGATGTTGTGGTTGTCCATCAAACTTACCTTCTCTACTAGAAGTATGGGAGTATTACAGGGTGAATTCCTTTTAAAATAATCTCTAGTTTTCCTAATTCTTTTATAACTGATTTTATTCCCACTCAACAAAGGATCTTTTTTTTACACATGGCCATAGCTTATCTTTTTGGTAAGCTGTTTTTATCAATTCTACATCTTGAATTAAACCAATATCATTATTTTCTAGGGCCAAAATCATTGGGCATTGATTTGTTTCAGTTTGGGGTATGTTTCCAGCATAGTGGAAGACTGCCACCCTCTCCCATACTCCTTTTCTTTCTGAGGGCACAGAGTAATCAAATCAGGTTCCTTTTCTCTGAGGAGTGCCACAAGCACTCCATCCTGAGTACAGAACATGGTAGCCTTTATTTTGCACAGCAAGTGTGCAAGCAGGTCTCTCACCAATAGGTTTACAGAAGAAAGTAAGAAAAAGCATGTTCTTCATCAGAGAATCTATCATTATGAGAACTGTGGAAGAAAAGGAACAACTAGAAGACTGACCTGAAATGTCAGCAACCTGCATTGACCTACCACTAGATGGAAAATGACAAATATCAGGAAGCTGCAGAATAAGTAGCACCACTATTTACCAGAAAAGGCAAGCATAGATTAACCTAAGGGAAAATTATTGAAACTTGTGGTTCACCAGTTTAGAACTCTGAGATTACCTCAATCTGTCGATTTTGAACCATTTGCCTATAATTCCCTAGCTAAGGGTTATGTCCTGGGCCTTCCTGATTCCCTTGTTCCTGCAGTGTCTGTGTTCTCTGGAATCTCTTTTTGTAAAAAAGCCCTCTTCCAGTGTATTGGCTTCTTGCAATAATGACCTATGATTTTCCCATCTACCTTGGATCCCTTCATATGTTTTCTGGAGTAGGAGATACCCCCTCAGAAAATAGTTGTAACTAAGCAGCTAACACAGTGGGTTTTAATTGCTTCTTTTCTTCTTTGTCTTTCTCTAGATTGTCCCCAAACTGAGCAGCTGCTGCTAAGATTTGAGTAATAGTCTGTCTGAGGCTGAGACAATATGGATAGGACCAGAGAGTGATTTTGATCTGCCCCTCAATTGTTGCTGGGAGATTTTGAGAAAGTCTCAACAAACTGCTGATGGAAATTAACAGAGAACTCACTCATATTCTGGGTATACTGCTGAAACTTCTCCCAACTTACTTTTAGCAGAAAGGATTCAAGTATGGCCATTTGCAGACCCTCTCAGTGAGTCCCTAAAGCCCTTAGTTCTTCTATGGTTTGTTGGGGGCGGGCAGCAGATAGTCAAGAGTCTTTTTGGCCAAGATCCCCCTGATACAGTAGGTCATCTTCCAGTCCTGACATGCTCGCTCCATCAAACAAGCAAAGCCTGCTGGTTGCAGAATTCTGTGCAGCAGCTAGTGCATATCCCCATATATGGGATTATAAGCTAAAAACACGCTGCCAAGTATTTGTTTAGACTTCTGTGAGTCTTCCCTGGGCACAGGAAGAGAAGACTATTGGCAGAATTGAAAAGCATATAGATTCTTACTGTTTCGAGTTCCCTCTTACCCACAAGGACGTCTGTGGGTATATTCTTAATGGTATCAGCTTTATGAGTAATGTGGTTAGGAAGGGCTGGCTGTCTTTTCATTCAGTTAAGAAAACTGTAAAACTAGATGGCATTTTAGTTTCCTTTCCCATGTTGGTATTTTTCAGCCTAGCACGTTTTCTGTTTTTCTTTTTTTATCTTCTTATTTATTTATTTTTTTTACTTTTCAATTACAGCTGACATGCAATATTATATTAGTTTTACTATATAGTGGTTAGACATTTATATATCTTATGAAGTGACTCCCTAGATAAGCCTAGTACCCATCTGAAACCATACATAGTTATTACAATATTATTGACTATATTCCTTATGCTGTATTTTACATCCCCATGACTATTTTTTAAATTAATTAATTTATTTTTATGGCGACATTGGTTAACGAAAGCCAATGTTTCAGCTGTACACTTTTAACAATAAATCATATATATATATTTACACTATATGTTCACCTCCCATAATTATATTTCTTTCTTTTACCACGTATTTGACTTCCTTTACCACATATACCTCCCCTCTGTCCCCACCCCCTACCCTCTGGTAACCACTAGCGTATAGTCCATGTCCATGAGTCTCTGTTTGCTTGTCCTGTTCATTTGTTGCTTTTAGGTTTATATCCCACATATAGGTGTTATCATGTGATTTTCAACTTTTTCTGTCTGGCTTATTTTACTTAGCATGATTATCTTGAGATCCATCCATGTTGTCACAAATGGCAATATTTCATCCCTTCTTATGGTTGAGCAATATTCCACTGTTTTTCTTTTCCAAGTGACTACTGCAATGATTCTCCATCCTATTGTCTTCATATGGGAACACAGTGTCTTATCCAAGCTCCCAGTTATTCCTTGATAGTATTGCCTCATCATCTCTGCTTTCTTAGCTACTTGGCATGTGGATGAGAAGTGACTCTTGGAGGTGGCATCTAGGCAAAGTAGGAAATGGAATCAGAGTGTGGGGGTCAAAAAATTTCCTTCCACCTTCTAAGTTCTTCTATCTGGGCTAATAATCAAATTAACATGAGACAGATCAACAGGAGAAAATGTCCACTGTTTGTTATGGATGTACATTTGGGGGTACCATAAGAATATGAGACCCAAGGAGACATTGGGCAGTTGGGGCTTATATGTTATTTTAGACTGAGAAGAAAGGAGGTAGGGGTTTGGAATTTCAAAGGGAAAGCAGGCAATTTACAGGTAGATTATAAAGAACACACATGGTAAACAAATTCTTGCTGAGCCACCCAGAAACAATGAGACACAGAAGGAAGTTCAGCCAACAGGCTGTACTAAATTTCTCCCTGTCTGCCACACTTAGTTTATATTATGATGCTAAGGTGAAGTTGCTTCCTGTAAGTAGTTTTTCTATTTGAATTCCTTTAGGCAGGTAAGGGAGGTCAAAAGTGCTTTCTGAGTCTTTTGTTTCTTAATAACCAGCTTAAAATCAATATCCTAAAAGGCCTATTTTGGGGTGACAAAACTTTGGTCCCTCCGGAGCTAGGGCATGAGGCACACAAATCTCACACAGGGCAGATAATTCATTATTGGCTCAAAAAGTTGTACCCTCATCCTTCTTTTCAGGGAAATCTACTAATTATCAGAACTGCCCATCTCAAAGATTGTAGTTTTCCTCTTACCCGGTATCAGTTTGAGGCAGGAAGGGATAAAGAGATATAAGGAGGGGGGGCGGTGGCGGCAAATGGAGTGGGAACAGCAGAGAAAGGAGGAGAAGGGTTTGGTGAAAGAGAAACTGACTAATTCTCCCATTTCCTCTTCCATTTTCCTCAGTCTTTCCAAATAATTTTTAATTTTTTTGCTAGAATGATGTTCATCCCATGAATATGAGTTAATTCATTTACTGGGGGTGAGATCCTTCAAAAAACCACCACAGATAAATTAAGTTGTTCAAATCAAAGACATTGTCCTCAAGCCACTGTAAGGCTGGATTCCATTCCAGATGTTAGAGATATATTAGCCCATTAAGAGACAGACCTGCAGGCAACATTTTTCCACCGTCACAGCTAATGGTGACCCTGATGGATTTTAGGTCCTGTATTACGCATGCTTACTTAAACCAGTATAAAATCTGGAATTTGGAGAGTGTGATTCATCTAGCTAGTTTTGTAAAGAACACAAAGCTAGAAGGGAGACATTTTATAATTTACTGGTCTTCAGTTGGTGTGCTCAGTTGAAGAACTTTCAGGCCATCCCATCTTCGTTAGCAGATTGTTGGGGAAAATTAAAAATAAAATCTCCTGGCAACCCAGGATGTTGTCTCTACATATGTAAAGAAGAACGAAAACAATTTTATTACTGAGTATTCAACCAGACTGTGATTTGCATCATGGGCAATCTGCTAATGAAATCGCAAAGATAGAAAGAAGTCTCACACTTTTGTGTAGCTGAGTAGATATAGTCCATCACATACATGTTCTGATGTGGGAGGACTTGATAGCATCATTTTCTCTGCATTCTTTCATAGTTCATCCTAAGTTCACCTGGTAATTGGAATGGCCATCTATGCTAGTTAATTGCCTTTATCCACAGGCAAAATAAAATTTCTGCTGTCTCTATGACAACCAGATGGTTACAGCTTAGAGTCTGGTGCCTAGGCTAACCTCCCAGGGTTACAGGTAGATAGGGGCTCTATCTTCTTTGATTTTAGTATTTCAAAGAGATTGCTCTCAGGCCCTTAGGAAATACATTCCTGGGTTATAATGCTGACAAAAAGTTTATTTAGCTTTTCAGAAAGATTCACATACATATCGAAGGGGCAGAGGAAAGATACAAATACCAGTTTTTTCAAGAGAATGCTATAAGAAAAGGGAAGGTTTTTTCCCCTTTGGCCACAGGGAAAATTCCCTTAAAAAAAATTTTTATTGGCTATGGATTTTCCAAGCCCCAGTTCCTACAGTGTTGGCTTCATCCTTGACAGCTGCCTGCTCATGCTGTGAGTTGCATTATGGAAAATGAACACTGAGCCTGGGGAACTCGCTGCTTAATAGCAACCTGGAAGCCAGCTTCAAAGTTGCTTGCAGCCAATACAAACCTGAGAAATGCCAGGGAAAGGGCATTCAGGGCCTTGGTTTTTATTTTTATTTTTATTTTATTTCATTTTATTTTTTGTCCTACCCAGCAAGATGTGTAGGAGCTCAAGAGACCCATGGAAGCATCTTCCAATACCACTGGGTTAGAAAATAAAGCCTAGGCAGTGTCCAACACAGCATCCTAAGTGACATCAGTCTGTGCAATGTTCAGTTACAGTCACAATGTCTGGAACATCCAGGGCCATGGGAGTGACAGTTGAATTTCATTGGCAGTAATTCACAGTGAGCCTATAGCTCCTGCTATAGTATTTAACTAGTCATACAAGGCTGTTGTATTGGCACATTATATTATATATCTTATTACGCCTGCCTTGGTCTTAAGGCTGTGACTTTTCTTTGTCCTCCCAGCATTCTCTATTGCTCCTGTTGGACTACCTGGGAGAGGACAGGGAGATGGGTTGGGGAGTGATTTTGCATGCCCTGGTATCATGTCTCCAGCAGAGAACCCCTTTTGGATTTTATGGGCACTGATACAATAAGATTGTAAAACATCATACCAGTGATACATTCAGCCCTAAAAGCTGCAATAACAGTACATTGAATTGGTCCAAAGGGCCCCCCAAGGTCACTTTAGCTTCCTTTCTTTACTAATCCCTGCTGAAACCCCATCAGTTGAATTTGAGTGTTCCCTCCTCAAGATCAGATAGGATGGTCACTTGGGCACCTGCATTCAACAGAGCCTTAAAGGTCTGTGTTTCTTCCTTCCCTGAAGTTCTCCAGCATACTCAGAGTGTGTGTATATGGCCTTTAGTCCCTCTTGGGAACAGTCCCACCTCTAATCATTTCTTCAAAGCAGCCGATTTCAGGGTAGAAGGGGAGGGAGAGATGAGACATGAAGTGATAGGCTGGCTCCAAGCCAGCAAGCAAATCTTTACATTGAATTTTGATTTTGAACAATGTGGCTAGTGCTCAGGCTGATGAATGTCTCGTGTTTTATGTATGCCCAAAGCTCTGTATCAGGCAGCAGGGTCCCCAGGACTGACATCATCTATTTCACTTTTATGGATGCCTTGGTTCTGCAGCCACAGCCACATTGCTTTTTAGTGGTGCCCATTGGCTAACTCAGGCTTTACAGCACAGTAGCAACTTTTTCTTTTTAGGATGTCCACTTTAATCTGGGGTATTTGCCGCCCATTTTTGTGATAGCATAGGGGAGGAATAAGTTTTCCTTGACCTTAGAATCCCTGGCTGGGTCTGAAAATTAAACTGACAAAGAATAACAGGAGGAAAGCATATAAATTTAATATATGTTTTATGTGACATGGGAGCCTTCATGAGGAAATGAAGACCTGAAGAAATGGACCTGAGTAGTTCTGTGCTAGGTTTGATGAAGAGTGGACAGTCATGGGGGGATGTGACAGTTCAGGGAGTAAAAAGTAAATGTAGTAAACTGAGGGACACTTAACAGGGACTTCGGATTCTTCTCAAAGTCCACTTCTCTTTGGAGATAAGGGTATTCCTTTCCTCCGGGAATAGAGAGAGCACCTCTCACATGAGGGTTTTATGACTCATTTTGGGAAGAAGGATTGTGACAAAGCCAGAGTGACCTTCCTGCTTCTGCTGTTTTCTCAAACTCCTTTAGCTTAAAATATTCAATATGCCAAGGTGCCATATTTTGGGGTAGTGTGTCCTGAACCCCATATATAATAGTATGTTTTAAGTCTTAGCTTTAAGATAAAGGCTGGGGAAGTTTTTCAGGACAATGAGGATGACCTCAAAAATTTATCTAGAATGCTTTGGGTCATTTTTTTATTTCTCAGTGGGTTTCTTATTTCTCAGCATTATAGATCCTGTATGGGGCATTTAGAGCCCAGATGCTAGTCAGTGCCTCATCTGTCATTTCCCACAGGAGTTCATCTCAGTGAAATTTCACTGAGAAGGCTAAATCATAGCATGCAAGATCTACTGCAAAAAGCCTCTGAGACTTTTTACTGTTGTTTCTGAATGGATCTAACTTTGGTGTGATAGGAGGGGCCGAGCCATGAGACATGCCAGCTGTAGCCATTCTTCCTTAAAAAGCTATACGTGCTCTCCCACTCATCTCTCAACCAAAGAGCCAAAATTCTAACCATTTGCCTGGTTTCTATCCATACCAGTCATGAGTATAGATGTTCTGAGTGTAGATGTTCATCTCTGTAACTCTTGTCTTAAAAAGGTCGGGAACTGTCCCTGCCCTCCACTGAATCTTGGTACTGTCACTGGTACTGTCATAATGGGGTTCACTTGAGGCTGGCCACCAGATTGGTGAGAAAGTCCCCTACCTGGATGAGAGGTAGGACCAACCAGGACCCTGTTCAAGCAGCTGTCTTTAAACCTACTTCCTGTTACTTGATGTGCAATAACTTCCCCAATTCCTCCCTCACTGACAGACAATAAAGTGAATGACCATTTCTCGCATGGTTAACTATACGATTTGCTTAACATAGTCACTACTGAGTTCCCAGGACTTCTCTCAAAACTCCATAATTGGCCCATGTATTACTTTTCTATCACTGCTGTAAGAAATTGCCACAAACAGTGGTTTACAACAAGAGAGATTTATCTTACAGTTCTGTAGTTCAAAAGTCTGAAATAGCTCTCACTGAACTAAAACCAAGATTCTGGTAGGGCTGTGTTTCTTTTTGAAGGCTCTACGGAAGAATCCATTTCTTTTCCCTTTGCAGCTTCTAGAGGCCACTCATATTATTTGGCTTGTGGCTCTCTTCTTATATCTTTATTTTATTTTTTACTTTTTAAAAATTATATTATTAGTTGAGTGTATACAGTACATTGGTTAGACATTTATATAGTTTATGAAATGATCCCCCTGATTGTTCTTTCTCTCCTCTGGCTCTACATTAGCCTAGCCATTACATTATTGCTGACTGCATTCCCTGTGCCGTGGTCCCATCTCTGTGACTGTCTATCAACTACTAATTTGTACTTCTTTAACCATTTACCCCATTCTCCCTTCACCCCAACCCCCTTCCCTCTGGCCAGCACCAGATTGTCCTCTATATTTACGTGTCTGATTTTGATTAGTTTGTTCTTTTTGTTCTTTAGATTCCAAATATAAGTGAAATCATATGGTATTTATCTTTCTCTGACTTATTTATCTTAGCATAATAACCTCTAGGTCCATCCATGTGGTTGAAAATGGTAGGATTAATATTCCATATATGAACCATAACTTCTTTATCCAATCGTCTGTTGATGGGCATTTATGTTGCTTCTATATCTTGGCTATTGTAAATTGTGCTGCCATGAACATAAGGACGCATAGATCTTTACAAATTATTGTTTTGGTTTTCTTTGGATAAATACCCAGAATTGCAATTGCTGAGTCAAAAGGTGTATCTTATGCAGCTCAGCAACAAAAAAAAAAACAAACAATCCAATTAAAAAATGGGGAGAAGACCTGAACAGATACTTCTCCAAAGAGCAAATCCAGATGGCCAATAGACATGTAAAAAGATGCTCAAGGTCACTAATCATCAGAGAAATGCAAATTAAAACCACAATGAGAGATCACCTCACACCTGTCAGAATGGCTGTCATCAACAAATCAAAGAACAACAAGCGTTGGTGAGGATGTGGAGAAAAGGGAACTCTCATACATTGTTGGTAGGATTGCAAATTGGTATAGCCACTATGGAAAACAATCTGGAGGTTCCTCAAAAAGTTAAAAATGGATATACCTCTTCTTCCATCTTTAAAGCCAGGAACTGTGGGTTGGTTCTTCCCACAATACACCACTCTAACATCCTCTTTTATCTAACTCTATACTTTTTAAGGACCCTGAGATTACATTGGCCCCCACTCAGGTAATCCAAAGTAATCTCCCTATTTTAGGACATCTTTGGTGGGGGAGGGGGCATTATTCTGCCTACCAGAGGTCCACGAGACCCACATTCCTCCTTTTCCAGAAAACCACATCTCTGTGTGCAGCTCGTCCTAATCATCAAAACTTCCAAGAACTAAGAAGGGTCTGAGATTTTACCCTACTTATAAGCTAACATGTTTGCCTTTCATAGTTTCATGGATACTGGCAAAAGACATGAAACGCCTAGCAGTAGTGGTAGCCCGTAGCATGAGTATGAACATTTGTGCCACATTTCTAAACCTCTTTTCTTAAGGATGATACAAAGAGGGCCAGATGATACCTGCACATGCAGTGGTTTCCATTATAGGAGAGGATTCCCAGGCTTATGGACCCCTTATCTTTCATAATGGGTAGTAAGCCTGCTTGATATTTACCTGGAGGGAGACATTATCTTGAGTATAATTTCTAGTATAACCTTCCCTTTGCTCTGGATGGGGACTCTATCTTTTAAGGATGCTTGCTATATAAACATCCTTAAAAAGATAGTTTGGAAAAAAAGCACTCAGTGAGTCTCCTTGCAAAATGTATAGAAATGTGAGAGACCTGTGAGGAATTGTCTCCCAATAGTCTCTCACATTCCTTTTAATTTATAACATTTAACAGATTCTCTTCCCTCTTGTTTTTCCCTTTAACTCTTTATTTGCTGAGGAAACTGGGTCATTTGCCCTGAACTATGTCCCACATTTTGGAATTTGCTAATTGTATTCTTGTGGTGTTATTTTAACAGTTCTTGCATTTCCATTTTAATGTGAACTGATAAATCTAGAGGCTTGATCAATTCAGATTCAATTTTTGTTTTTGGCAACAATACTTTATAGGTGGTGTTGAATGCTTGCCAGTTCATCCCTCCTGGAGGCACATAATGCATGGGTGTTTCTCTCAATGTATTCAGAGGTTGTCAACCTGATCCATTTTATAAAAGTCCCTTCAGTCTTTCACATGATAGTTTTGGCAGCCAATGGTGATCTTTGGTTTTATTTGCATTAATTAGCTGGAATACCTCTGCAGATAATAAATTTCCATAGTCAACTTTGTTTATTCTGAAATGCAGTACTTAGAGGAAAGATAATTATTGTAGTATAAAACTCAAATAATATCTCTTTCTTGTTATATAAAACACTTCAACGGTGATCTGTTACTGAGAATTCATGCTATTTCCATGACCAGACTCCACCATACTTCCTTAGATGTTTTTTCATAATCACCTCATGACATATTACATAGTCTTCTCTCCTTTTTACAGACCTATTTGCTCTTTCCTTAATTACTACATATTTTCCTATCTCCACACCATTATTCGCTTTTTTTTTCCTGGAAAATATCTCCTCCACTTAACTCTATCACACATATTTTTTTCCAAGATTCAGTTTAAACTGTACCAACTCTGTGGAACCTAAATATACATCTCCAGTAGAATCGTCTATTTTCTCTATGGGGTCTAGAGTGTACTGTGAATGTATTTCTAATATGCACTTTTGTTTTTTTGTGTTTCTTTGAAACTGAGTTATATTTGAAAAACATTGAATTGCCCACATCTTAAATAAATAGTTTGATGAGTTTTGACATATATATAATTATCACTCAAATTAAAATTAAAATATGGAACGTGTTCATCACTCTCGAAAGTAACTCTTGACCAGTCAATATCCTCCCCCTGAGGCAACCATTTTTAAGATTTTTAATCTCTATGGATTAGCCCTGCCTGTTATTCATTGTCATATAAATAGAATCATACAGTCTATGTTTGGCTTCTATTTGTAAAGTAACGAAGTATTTTGAAAGTCATCCAGGTTATTGTGTATATCAGTAGCTATTTCTTTTTTTTTTTAATTAAATTTATTGGTGTTACATTGGTTAATAAAATTACATAGGTTTCAAGTATACAATTCAATAATATGTCATATGTATTTTGCATTGTCTGTTCACCACTCAAAGGTAAATTTCCTTCCGTCATCATATATTTGACCCCCTTCACCCTTATCTACCTCCTCGCCTCCCCCTTTCCCTCTAGTAACTGCTAGTAAACTGTTGTCTTTGTTTATGAGATTTTGTTTGCTTGTCTTGTTCATTCGTTGCTTTCAGTTTTATATCCCACAGATAAATGAAATCTTATGGTTCTCAACTTTTTCTGTCTGGCTTATTTCGCTTAGCATGATTATCACAAGGTCCATCCAGGTTGTCTCAAATGGCAATATTTCATCTCTTCTTATAGCTGAGTAATAGCCCATTGTATATATGTGCCACTGCTTCTTTAGCCAATCATCTATCAAAGGACACTTTGGATCTTTCCATGTCTTGGCCACCATGAATAATGCTGTAATGAACATCGGGGTGCATATATCTTCACAGATAAATGTTTTCAATTTTGGGGGGTAGATACCCAGAAGAGGGATTGCTGGGCCATATGGTAATTCTGTTCTTAGTATTTTTGAGGAAACTCCATACTGTTTTCCACAGTGGCTGTACCAATCTGCAGTCCCATCAGCAGTGTATGACGGTTCCTTTCTCTCTGCATCCTCTCCAGCATTTGTTATTACTTGTTCTGTTGATTATAACTATTCTAACAGGTATGAGATTGTATCTCATTGTGGTTTTGATTTGCATTTCCCTAATAGCTAGAGATGTTGAGCATCTTTTCATATATTTGTTGGCCATTTGTATGTCCTCTATGGAGAAATGTCTGTTCAGGTCCTCTGCCCATGTTTTGATTGGATCCTTTGATATTTTGTTGTAATTAAGTCGTATGAGTTCTTAGTATATTTTGGATATTAGGCCGTTAAGTAGTCAATTCCTGAGAATGTTTCATGTGCACTAGAGAAGAATGTATAAGCAGTTGTTTGGCTCTGTAAATGTCAATGATGTCCAGTTGGTCTACTGTGTCATTTCAGGATGTTATTTCCTTATTGATTTTCTGTTTGGATGATCTATCTATATCCAACAGTGGGGTATTTAGGTCCCCTACTACGATAGTGTTTTGGTCTGTTTCTCCCTTTAGTTCTGTTAGTAACTGCTTTACATATTTCGGGGCTCCCTGATTGGGAGCATAGATATTAATAAGTGTTATGTCTTCTTGGTGCATGATTCCCTTTATCATTATGAAGTGTCCCTCAGTATCGTTGTTTACCTTTTTTTATTTTCTATTTTGTCAGATATTAGCACCACTACTCCTGCTTTTCTCTCAATGCCATTTGCTTGAATTATCATTTACCACCCTTTCACTTTGAGTCTGTATTTGTCTTGGAGTTGAGATGTGTCTCCTGAAGGCATCTTATTGTTGGGTTTTGTTTTTTGATCCAATCTGCAACTCTGTGCTTTTTTATTGGTGAGTTCAGTCCATTTACATTTACAGTGACTATTGAAATATGCGGTCTTCTTGTAGCCATTTTATCTTTTGCTTTTTGGTAGCTCGGTGTTTCCATTGCTTCCTTGTCCTTGTGTTTCTGTTTTATTTATTTTGGTTGGCATTTCTGGGTTTTCCCTCTGGTCCTTCTTGTTTTATGTTATATACAACAGTTCTGAATCTTTGGCGTGTGGTTACCATTATTAATATGTAAAGGATATTTATATATATATACAGTCGTCCATTTTCTTCTGCGTGTGCTTTATCTCCATTCCCCTTTGAGAATTTGGATTTTTGTATCCCCACCTTTTCCATCATTGTTATGTCAATTTGTTCCTATCTATGCTGAATGTTCATTACTATCTTGTTATAACAATTCTCTTATTATTATTTAAGCTTATAATGCCCTGTTCTTAGTAAGAGTTGCACTCTTTTGCTTCTATTTGCCTGATAGTCACTTTACTCCTAATTATATATTTTTTTGTTGTTGTTGTTATTTAGTTTTAGGTGCACTAACCCCTTTCAGTATTTCCTGTAGTGCAAGCCTCGTAGTGGAGAACTCGCCCGATGAACTTGCAGCTCCTTCACCCCTCCCCCTTCTCCTCCAGGGAGCTTCTTTATTACTCCCAGTCCACCACCCAACACCCAGAGTTCTGATCTGTGGTAGCTCTTATGTACAGATCCCAGGCTCAGACGTGCTGGTGTGCAATTTTGATGTTTTTTTGTTGAGTTTTAGATGTTCAGCTTATTGTTGTTTCAAGGGGAGAGATCTAGGGACATCTCTCACTGCCATGTTTCCGCAGTCTTGAAACTAATTTAAATAAATAATTTTTTTTAAAAAAAGAGATCTGTGGGTGCAGCTTTTGTCTAATGGAGTGAACCCAATGAGAGTCACAGATGACCCTAAAAATTTTAGAACAAAATATATTTGCAGAAACACTACCATCTTAGGCTGAAAGGATTAGAGGCTATACAAAATGGAAAGAAGACATTTGACCCCCAAAATTTTATTGGCAGGAAGAGCTGAGAAATCTCTTCTGTCACCTAAGGATGACTTAGAAGGTGGGACCAAGAACTCAGAGGGTGCAGCCAAAAGCCATGAAGAATTATTCCTAGGCAATTAGACCTAATCATGGAACGCCTAACTGCCCAGCCAAATAACACTTTCCTTCGACATTTTAAAAGTATCATTTGGTTATATTTTGACCTCCATTTCTTCTGTTGACTAGTAAATGTTCATTTAAGTCACTGTTTCCCTGTATGTAATATGTCATTTTGGTTTCTTTTTCCTGGCTGCTTTCAAAATCTTTTCTTCTTTGGTTTTCAGTAATTTGACAACTACGTGCCTACGTATGGTGTTCTGTGGACTTATCCTGCTTGGGGTTTGCCAAATTTCTTGAAGCTATAAATTTATGTTGGGTACCAAATTTGAGAAGTTTCTGCCCATTATTTTTTAAAACATATTTTCTGCTTTTATCCTGCTGGGCCTCAAGTTACATGCATGTTAGATCTTTTGATTTTTTCTTACCTGTTTCTGAGACTCTTATTATTTTTTGTTTTAAATTTTGTCTCTACTTTTCAGATTGGATAATTTCTATTGGTGTGCCCTTACATGCATTAACACATTCTTCTGTTATTTCCATCTGCTGTCAAGACCATCCAGTTAATTTTTTAAGTTTCAGATAGTATTTTTCAGTTCTAGACTTTTCAGTTATTTTTTATCGTTTATTTCTCAGTTGAGCCATCCTATTTTTCATTCATTATGAACATTTTTACAGTCCTTTTTATTTTTTTTTATTAGTTTCAGGTATACAGTATATTAGTTAGACATATAGTTTATGAAAAGATCCTCCCAATTACTCTATCACCCATCTGGCTCTACACACAGCCATTACAATACTATTGACTATATTCCCTATGCTGTACTCTACATCCCTTTGACCATTTTTTAACTACTAATTTGTACTTCTTCAACCCTTGTCTTTTTCTCCCAGCTCCCTAACCCCTGTCCCCTCTGGTAGTCACCTGATTGTCCTCTGTATCTGTGAGTCTGTTTTCATTTAGTTTGTTCCTTTTGTTCTTTAGATTCTGCATATAAATGAAATCACATAGTATTTATCTTTCTCTGTCTGACTTATTTCACTCAGCATAATAACCTCTAGGTCCATCCGTATCATTGCAAATGGTAAGATTTCTTTTTTTGTGCCTGAGAAATATTCCATTGTATATATGAACCCAGAACTTCTTTATCCAGTCATCCATTGATGGGCATTTGGGTTGCTTCCATATCTTGTCTGTTGTGAATAACAGTGCCATGAACACAGGGGTGCATAAATCTTTACAAATTAGTGTTTTGGGTTTCTTTGGATAAATATCCAGACTTGCAATTGCTGGGTCAAAAGTAGTTCCATTTTTAATTTTTTGAGGAACCTCCAGATTGTTTTCTACCATCAGTGTATGAGGGTTCCCTTTTCTCCACATCCTCGCCAAGACTTGCTCTTTATTGATGATAGCCATTTTGACAGATGTGAGGTGATATCTCATTTGGTTTTAATTTGCATTTCTGTGATGATTAGTGATATTGAGTAACTTTTCATATGTCTATTGGCCATCTGTATTTCCTCTTTGAAGAAACACCTATTCAGGTCTTCTCCCCATTTTTTAATTGGATTGTTTGTTTTTGTTGTTGAGTGGTATGAGTTCTTTATAATTTGGGATATTAACTCCTTATCAGATGTATCATAGGCAAATATCTTCTCTCATTCAGTAGGTTTTCTTTTTGTTCTGTTGTTGGTTTCCTTTGCTGTGCAAAACCATTTTAGTTTGTAGTCTCATTTGTTTGTTTTTTCTTTTGTTTCCCTTGCCTGAAGAGATATATTAGAAAAGAAATTGCTAGTAACAATATCAGAGAATTTACTGCCTATGTTTTCTTCTAGAAGTTTTATGGTTTGGGGTCCTACATTTAAGTCTTTAATCTATTTTAAATTTATTCTTGTATGTAGTGTAAGAAGATGCTCCAGTTTTATTTTTTTGCATGTATCCGTTCAGTTTTCATAACAGTTTGTTGGAGAGAATATCTTTACCCCATTGCATATTCTTTTCTCCTTTGTCATAGATAGAATGACCATATAAGCGTGGCTTTATTTCTGGGCTCTCTATTCTGTTCCATTGATCTATATGCATCTATTTTATGTCAGTACCATACTGTTTTGATTACTATAGCTTTGTAGTATAGTTTGATATCAGGTAGCGTGTTACCCCCAACTTTGTTCTTCCTCCAGATTTCCATGGCTATTCAGGATCTTTAATGGTTCCACATAAATTTTAGTATTATTTGTTCTAGTTCTCTGAAAAATGTCATTAGTATTTGGATAGGGATTGTGTTGAATCTATAGATTGCTTTGGATAGTATGGCATTTTAACAATGTTGATTCTTTCTACCCATAAGTACAGTATATTCTTACATTTATTTATATCTTTTTTCGACGACATAATTTTATGAGAACAGGTCTTTTACCTCCTTAGTTAATTTGATTCCTAGGTATTTTATTGTTTTTGGTGCAATTGTAAATGGTATTGTTTTCTTAATTTCCCTTTTTGAAAGTTCCTCTTTGGTGTATAAAAATGTCACTAACTTCTGCATATTAATTTTGTATTCTGCTACTTTACTGAATTATTTGATCAGTTCTAACAGTTTTTGGAGGAATCTTTAGGATTCTCTATATATAATATCATGTAATCTGCAAATAATGAATGTTTTACTTCTTCTTTTCCATTTTGGATGCCCTTTATTTCTCTTTCTTGCCTGCTGTTCCAATGCAGTGTTCAATAGAAGTGGTGAAAGTGGGCATCCATGTCTTGTTCCTGATCTTAAGGAAAATGTTTTTAGCCATTCCGCATTGAGTATGATGTTAGCTGTAGGATGTCATATATGGCCTTTTTTAAGTTGAGGTATTTTCCCTCTATTCCCACTTTGCTAAGAGTTTTTATCATACATGGATGCTGGATTTAGTTGAATGCTTTTTCTGCATCTATTAATATGATCATATGGTTTTTATCTTTCAGTTTGTTAATGTGGTGTATCACATTAATTAATTTGCTGATATTGTACCAACCTTGCATTCTAGGAACACAACTTGATTATGATATATGATATTTTTAATGTATTGCTGAATTCAGTTTACTAATGTTTTGTTGAGAATTTTTGCATCAATGTTCATCAGGGATATCAGCCTATAGTTTTCTTTTTTTTTCTTTTTTCTTTTTGTAATGTCTTTGTCTGGTTTGGAATTGGGATAATGGTGGCCTCATAAAAAGAATTAGGGAGTCTTTACTCCTCTTGAACTTTTTGGAATAGTTTGAGAGGAATAGGTGTTAATTCTTCTTTGTATATTTGGTAAAATTTGCCTATGAAGCCATACCATACAGGACTTTTGTTAGTTGGAAGTTTTTTGATTACTGATTTGATTTTGTTGGTGGTAATCAGTTGGTTTAGATTTTCTGTTTCTTCTTGACTTAGTCTTGGGAGATTATATGCTTCTAGGAATGTATCCATTTCTTCCAGATTTTCTAATTTGTTGGCATAGAATTGCTCATAGTCTTTTCTCATGATCCTTTGTATTTCTGTGGAGTCCATAGTTACTTTTCTTTCATTTCTGATTTTAATTATTTGGATCTTCTCTAGTTTCTTCTTGATGAGTCTAGTTAAGTGTTTATCAATTTTATTTATCCTTTCAAAGATCCAGCTCTCGTTTTCATTGATCTTTTGTATTGTTTGTCTAGACTTTATTTCATTTATGTCTACTCTGATCTTTATTATTTCCTTCTACTCATTTTGTATGTTGTTATTCCTTTCTAGTTCTTTTAAGTGTAAAGTTAGATTGTTTATTTGAACTTTTTCTTGTTTCTTGAGGTAGGCCTGTATGGCTATGCATATCCCTCTTAGGACTGCTTTTGCAGTGTCCCATAGATTTTGTGTCACTGTGTTTTCATTTTCATTTGTCTCTAGGTATATTTTGGTTTCTTCCTTGATCTCATTGTTAACCCATTCATTGTTTAGTAACATGATATTTAGCCTCCTTGTGTTTGTGTATTTTCCAGTTTTCTTGTTGATTTCTAGTTTCATATCATTGTGTTCAGAGAAGATACTTGTTATGATTTCAGTCTTCTTAAATTTATTGATACATTTTTGTGCTCTAACATGTGGTCTATCCTGGAAAATATTCCATGGGCACTTGAGAAGAATGTATATTTTGCTGCTATGTGATAAAACATTCTGAAAATAACAATTAAATTAAATTAATTTCATCTAGTACGTCACTTAAACTTGCTATTTCCTTGTCGATTTTGTCTGCAACATCTGTCCATTGGTATCAATGGAGTGTTACGGTCACCTACCATGAATATATTACTGTCAATCTCTCCCCTTACGTTGGTCAATAATTGCTTTATATATGTAGGTGCACCTATGTTGAGTTGTACATGTTTACTAGAGTTATGTCCTCTTGTTGTATTGATCCCTTTATCATTATGTAATGTCCTTCTTTGTCTCTTATTATAGCCTTTGTTTTAAAGTCTATTTTATCTTATATAAGATTGCTACTGCAGCATTTTTTTTCATTTCCATTTGCATGAAATATCTTTTTCATCTCATTACTTTCAGTCTTTGTATGTCATTTGATCCAAAGTGGGTCTTTTGTCGACAACATATGTATGGGTCTTCTTTTCTTATCCATTCAACTACCCCGTGTCTTTTGATAGGAGCATTTAATCCATTTACATTTAAAGTGATTATCGATATGTACAGAGTTATTGCCATTTTATTATTCATACTTATATGTTTTTCTCCCTTCTTTCTACAGAGGTCTTCTTAACATTTCTTGTAATACTGGCTTCTTGGTAATGAATTCCTTTAGCTTTGTTTTTTCTGGGAAACTATCTCACCTTCCATTTTAATGGATAGCCTTGGTGGGTAGAGTAGTCTTGGTCGTAGGTTCTTGTTTTTCATCACTTTGAATATGTCTTGCCAGTCCCTTTAGGCCTGCAAATTTTCTGTTGAATCAGCTGACTTTCTTATGGGAGTACCCTTGTAAGTGACTAACTGCCTTTCTCTTGCTGCTTTTAAGATTGTCTCTTTGTCCTTAACCTTTGGCATTTTAATGATAATGTGTCTTGGTGTGGGACTGTTTGGATTCCTCTTGTTTGGGACTCTTTGTGCTTCTTGGACTTATATGTCTAATTCCTTTGCCCGATTAGAGAAGTTTTCTGTCATTATTTCTTCTCTGTGGCTTCCTGTAAAATTCTCTGATAGCAGCAAGGCCAGTCACTGTCCACCTCGGGACTCCAAACACCAGAGATCAGTTTAAGAAATACTGTGTCTCAGGGCAGGGTTTGTGGCCTGCCACTGAATGTCTCTCCTGGGATATATGGGCCTTGCATGAGCCTCAGGAGTCGGGGTTTGTTGCTTGTGTGGAATGTGGGGCCCCAGGAAGGGGCAGGGCAAAGGTGGCTGCCGGGCAACTGGGTAATTTGTGTGTTGGGTTGGTAAGGGTCTCGGGAAGATCTGGGGCCATGATGCCAGTATAGCCACAGATGTGCTGTCAGTTCTGGGTCCACAGGCTCCCGTAAAAGTTACAGATGACAGCGAGGCCCATTGCCATCTGTGTCGGGCCCATAGACCTCTGCAATCCATCCAAGAGAGACTGCAGCTTGTGCTGGCAGCAGAAGCCCGCCACTGAATGTCTCTCCAGGTCTGTTGGCTGTGCAGAATGTAGGGCCCATGGAAGGGGAAAGGCAGGGGCAGCTGTTCCGCAATGGCCTGCACAAGCAATTTGTGGGTTGGAAGGGGCGGGGTCTCAGGGAGACATGGGGCTTTCAGACCAGTACAGCATCATTTCTGATGTGCCGGGATCCACAAAAGTTACAGATATCAGTGAGCAGCTGTGCTCTGCATCGGGCCTACAAAGCCCCGTAATATGCCTAAGAGGTAATGCAGCTCATGCTGACAAGAATGGTTGGCCACCAAATGTCTGTCCTGAAATGTGCACACCACAAGCTGAGACTTGTTTCCTGCATGGAATGTGCAGCCCTAAAAAGGGGCAGGGCTGTATTGGCTTCCTGGCAACAGGCCTGCCCTGGGCTATTTGGGTGTGGCAGGACGATCCCACCAGCCACTGCAGCTTCAGAATTAGCCATGTGAGAGGAGAGTTCAACACAGGCAAGATGGCGCCCATCTACAGACCATCCCGGAGGGGCTCTCGACAAAGGAACAATGGCTGCTGTCTCTCCAGCCCTCGCTCCGGTGTCAGGCAACTCAGTTTTTCCCCATGTGTCTCTTGCACCTCACAAACTGCCAACCTTTCACTGGCGCCCGAGGTAAGAGTCTATAGGCGAGTGAGTCTGTGTGCTGGCCCTTTAAAGAGGATGTGTGAGATTTCAGGTTCCTTCCATCTCACCCGGGTGGCCAGAATCTCCACAGATTTTTACAGTCAGATTTTGTGGGAACTCCTCTTCCTGGAGCTGGGACTCTGGGCTGAGGAGCCCCTGTGTGATGCTAGGACCCCTTTCTCCATCAAGGGGACCTCTGTAGCTTCTCTCTCCCTCCTGGTGCTCCACCACCAGGCCAGCCCACTTCACATCCCTGCCCCTTCTACCAATCTCAATGTGACTTTGGCTTTATATCCTCAGATGTATGTGTTATGATGATTTAGACTTCAGGTGGTTCTCCATGTTGATTGTTTTATAATTTGTAATTTTAGTTCGGTTCTGAGAGGAGGCAAACCCCATTTTTATCTAGCCCGCTATCTTGACACATACCCCCTTTTATGTTCTGGAGTTTAGTTATACATAAGCTAATTCTAGCATTTGGATGATAGGATCAATCTCTGCATTTACTGTTGAATGTCTTATCTTTCTCTTGACACATTTCTGTCTCTGTGTTGAGTTGTTTTGAATTGTATTTTGGTTGTTGCACTGACTGGGTCTGTTCACAAGCTAAAAGCTATAAAAATGGTAAACATATCCAGTGCTATCTCTTCTCCTAAGTGTTAACTCTCTTCTAGTAGATACCTGATTTTGGTTGCTCTTCAGTGTCTTCAGATAATGGTTTTTTATATTTTGTTCGGAGTGTATAATTCGTATCTGTATGAGGGTTGGTCTGATAAAAGCAATTCTGTCATACTGGAACTTAATATTTGTTAATTTAGGGGTTAATTTTTTTTATATGGTATGAGGTATAGATCAAAGTTCTTTTTTCCTCCAATACTGATATCTATTCATAGACCTACACCCATCAACACTGAATATACGTTCTTTTTCAGGGATATGTATGTTGAATCATATAGAACATATTTTCTGATGGAATTAAATTAGAAATGAGCAATAAAAAGGCATCAACAGAAAATATCCATATTTTTTAAAGTAAATGAAAATAGTAGGAGCTATCTGAAGTTTTACAAAAAGTATACATGCTTCCTTCTAAAAGTTATAGAACCCAAGTTTTCCATTAAAATGAGCCACAAAATAGTATCAAGATTAAATCCTGTACAAAATTATTATTTTTAAAACCAAAAGACTAAATGTCATACACAATAGCAGAAATTTATTTGATATTTGAAGTCTTTATAACATTATGTATAACTAGGTATTTAATAGGCATACCATATGGCATATTATGGTGAAAAAATCATTAAAAACAATTTTCCATCTTCTCCCCATCCCCCAGTGCTGACCTGTCACCTTGAACAGGATTGTGTTGTTACAGGTCTCAGTGTCATTTGAGGATGTGACTGTGGAGTTCAGCAGGGAGGAGTGGCAGCAACTGAACTCTACTCAGAGGCACCTGTACCAGGAGGTAATGCTGGAGAACTACAGCCACCTGCTGTCAGTGGGTAAGCACTACTGAATCTACAAGGAGCCTGTTATAGGTAAAATTTTGTCCCCCAAGTAAAATATGTTTAAGTCCTAACTACCAGTACCTCAGAATATGACCTGTAAAGGTTTTTACAAGAGTAATCAAGCTAAAATGAGGTTATTAGGTTAGGTTCTAATCCAGTATGACTGGTGTCTTTATAAAAAAGGAAAATCTAAACACAAAAACAGACACTCACAAAGGGAAGTTATTGTGAAGACACAGAAGGAAAAGATGGCTATGTGACTGGAGTGATGCATCTATAAGCCAAGAAATGCCTGAGGCCACCAGAAGCTAGGAAAGAGACATGAAACATTTCCTTCCCTAACATTTTCAAAAAGAGTGCGGCCCTGCTGATAACTTTATTTTGAACTTCTGGCCTCTAGAACTGTGAGACAATAAATTTATGTTGTTTTGAGCCACTAAATTTGTGGTACTTTGTTATAGCCACCCTAGGAATCAAATACAGATTTTTGTACTGCGAAGTGGGGTGCTGCTCTAACAACTACCTAATAAAAACATAGAAGTGGCTTGGGAATTGGGCAATGAATAGAGGCTGGAAAGGTTTTGAGGTGCTTGATAGAAAAAGCCTAGATTGCCTTGAAGAGACTGTTGGTAGAAATATGAATGTTAAAGATGCTTTTGGTGAGTTCTCAGATGGAAGTGAGGAACATGTTATTGGGAACTGGAAGAAAGACAATCCTTGTTATAAATCGGCAGAGAATTTGGCTGAATTGTGTTCCCTTGGGTGGAAATTAGAACTTGTAAGTGATGAACGTGGTTATTTACCTGAGGAGATTTCTGAGGAGTATTAAAGGCATGGCCTGGCTTCTCCTTGCAACTTAGAGTAAAATGCTAGAGGAAAGAGAGAAATTGAAAAAGAAATGGTTAGTAGAAAGGAACCAGAATGTGAAGATTTGGAAAATTTTCAGACTATCCACATTGCATAAAGGGGAAGGTATACTATGGAAAGAATACCAAGAGTGTGGCTGGACAAACGTTTGCTAAAGAGATTAGGTGTATGACCTGTGGATCTAATCAACCATCTCAGTAGAAACAATGCCAGTTTGGGCTGAAGAGGACAAAAATAGAAAAAATGGAAGAAGGCTCAAATTCGTGGGATTCTACAGCCAGGAAGCACGCTAGTAAAGCTATTTGGTTGTGAACGTGTGTTAAACTTCAAGAAAAGTGATGAACGACCCCAAAAATGGTTCAAGAACCAGTAGACTATCACTGCCACCACAGGCCCAGAGAGCATAGGCCAGGAAAGTGCAGAGTGACAGGCTGTCACCTCTTTGGTTCCAGCAGATGAGCCACCCATTTGGTTCTAGGGCTGAGAGGGCAGGACCACCACTCAGGGCTGAAGATGTGAGGTTGCCACATGTAATTTGAAGTCACACCTCTCAACAGTTACACACTCTCTTCAAAGTTCTTTTCAACTTTCCCTTATGGTACTTGTTGACTGTTGATTTTATTTAGGTATTTAGCCTTAGACGGAGTTTCCCACTCACTTTGGTCTGCATTCTTAAGCAACACAACTCTGGGGAGACCCAGGCTCAGTGCTCCAGGGGCTGCTACTGGCTTCACAGGCTAGGTCTCAATCAGAAGGACTTGCGTCCTCTACAAGTGGCACAGGGAAGTGAATCTTCCATGTGCCACATTTCCTGTGTCCCACCATGGGGCAAAGATTCAGTACTAGTCTATTCCATGTTTACTTTCTGTTACTGAGGGAATTCTTAGTAATTTTCTTTTTCTCTACTGACTAATATGCTTAAATTCAGTGAATAAGTAAATTGAGACTCGGCAGCAAGTCTAAAGCTGGTTCTTAAAAGAGCAGTTATCCACAGAGGATGGCAGGGCTCTGCTCCAAAATCCTAAAATCTGTACTGTCATTCACCTAATGGGATCTGTCAACAGCTCCATCTCTATCTGCCACTGACTCTTCAAGCACCACTGGATCTGCTGGAATATATGGCCCAAGTGGCAGAGAGGCTTACTTGGCAGCTTGCACTAGTCACATAGGCTTCTCTTGTCCTGGGCCCCACTCAAAACTGGCATCTTTTTGAGTCACTCAGTAAATGGGCCAGAGTAACACACCCACATGAAGAATATACTGCCTCTGAAATCCAAACAGGCTCAGTAGGCGTTGTGCCTCTTTTTGCTCATAGGAAGAGCCAGAGGCAAAAACTTATCTTTCACCAACTGGACCTATAGAAATTTCACTGAGGTGGAAGGCCCCTTAATTTTTGTCAAATTTATTTCCCACTCTCTGATACACAGATGTCTTACTCATAAAAGTCTAGAGTAGTTGCTACTTCTTGTTCACCAGGTCCAATCAGCATAATGTTGTTAATGTAATGGATCAGTGTGATATCTTGTGGACAGGAAAGGTGACCAAGATCCATGCAGACCAAATTATGACCTAGGACTGGAGAGTTGATAGACCTCTGAGGTAGGACGTGAAGGTATATAGCTGGACTTGCCTTATACATACTTGTGTATAGCACAGTCACCCTGGTAAAGGCTGGAATAGAAGGTGGAAAGGTTTTGCTTCTAGTGGTCTTTACTAACAGCTGTTGCAAAAAAGCATTTGCTAGATCAGTAGCTGCATGCTGGGTACCAGAGGATGTCTTAATCTGCTCAAGCAATGAAAACACATCTGGTACAGCAGCCGATATTGGAGTTATCACTTGTTTAAGCTTATGATGATAGATAGTCATTCTCCAAGATCTGTCTTTTGCATAGGCCAAATAAGCTCATCAAATAGGAATGTAAGTGGCAATCACCACCCCTGCATCCTTCAAGTCCTTAATGGTGGTACTGATCCTTGCACTCTCCAGGAATGCAGTATGGCTTTTGGTTTACTATTTTCCTAGATATAGGGAGTTCTAGTGGCTTCCACTTGGCCTTTATCACCATAATATCTCTTACTCCACGGATCAGGGAACCAATATGAGGATTCTGCCAGTCGCTGAGTATATATAGTCCTAATTATGCATTCCTGCACTGGGCAAATAACCACAGGATGGATTCCGGAACCCACTGGGCCCACTGTGAGAGACACATGAGCTAAAACTTTAGTGATCACTTCACTTTCATAAGCCTCTACTCTGTCTGGTGGGCCGCAGTGACCTTTTGAGTCTTTTGGAATCGGTGTAAGTTCAGAGCCAGTGTCTAGTAATCTCTGAAAAGCCTCATTATTTTATTTTCTTCAATGCACAATCACTGTGGTAAAGGGCCGTAGGTCCCTTTAGGGAAGGCTCAGAGGAAAATTAGTAGTATAACTTTTTGGCAGTGTATTGGGGTCTTTCCTCAATGGACTTGGCCTCCCCATCATTCAAAGTGTTTTGAGTTTATAAACTGGTTCAGGTCTGGGAATTGATTGAGGAGCCAGGACTCTGCTTCTGTGTTTCAAGTTAAACTTCTGTTCGCTTGACCTAGAACTCTTCTCTTTATACAGATAAAGAATTTAGTAGATTGGCCATCTGTTTCTTTTCTAGGGACCTCATGATCAACTAGCCAATACTTCTGCAAATCAGTCTATGCTGATTATTGCTTTGATCCTGCTGTCCATTACAGTAACCATGTCCACCTTGCATTTGGCAGTTAAGTGCCTCCACTTGGCCCCTGACACCCCTGGATCCTATTACTCCCATTGCATTTAGGTTTCCCAATTCACTGGCAGCAGTTCTTACTGTAATTTCTGACCTACAGAGTATTCACAGAGCTCTTCAAGGATACTGGGGGCCCCCCTCACAAATTTATTTCTCACAGTTGTGATGACACATCTTTGGACCCTCCCAATGTGGGTGAGTGGATCTTACATGATAAATACATTTTAACATTCCTATTTCCCTAAGCCTTTGGATACCTTTCTCAGTATACCAAAGCAGTTCTGGCATTTCATCTGCATTTAGTATAGGGCACTTTTTGGTCCATGTTTCTGCCAGTCAACCAAACAAACTGTTCAAGCTCTTTCTAACCCTCCAAGTGGCAGTATTAAATTCATAATTTGCTTAGTATACTCATATCAATAAATTCAGTCTGATCCAGCTTTATGTTTCTTCCATTATCCTCCACTCTTTTAAAAATTAAAAAAAAATCAATTACATTTAATATACAATATTATATTAACTTCAGGTGTACAGCATAGTGGTTAGACATTTATATAATTTACCAAGCAATCCCCCCAATAAGTCTAGTATGTACCTGGTACCATACATATTATTACAATATCATTGACTATATTCTCTGTGCTATATTTACATCCCCATAACTATATCATAACTGCCAATTTGTACTTCTTAATCCCTTCACCTTTCACCCAGCCTCCAATCCCCCTCCCATCTTATCCCACACCTTTAATGTCCATTTCAACACAGATTTCCCAGATTCCTGTCTATAAATTGGACAAATCATGTAGTTCTTTTGATGTATAATGCACCTCCTCATGGGTCACTTTCTGCACCTCACCCTTTGGGACCTGATGGGACTTGAGTCTAGTTATAGGTCTAGAAGTAAAGAGGGGTGGTGGGGTGGGTCTTGAGGGAAATCATCAGTGCCTTTCAAGACAAATACCTCAGGGGAGGCCATTGCAGCCTCCTCAGGCAAAGTAGAGGTAATCTAAGTTGAGGGTAGAAGGGCTGCTTCTACTGGCAAAGAAAGCTCATCTGAATTTAGAGGTTCAGTGTCCTCATATGGCCCCCTTCCAATTTTCAAGATCTCCTTCCTTCCCATTTAATGCCCTCACTTTAACAACGGACACTTTGCAAAGTTGGGAATTCAATTTGGGTTGTAATTTAGCCACTCACAGGATAAGACTCTGGGTTTGGTTTTCAGCAGTCTCAGCTCTGCAGCTATAGAAACTAAAGTTTTCTTTCAGGACAGACATAGAAATTTTCAGGTCATTTATGTGGTGCTTGAGCTGGGAAATCAAATCCCTGAGCTCATCCTTTTCTTTCTGCACTTTGTCCAGCGCAATTAGAAGCAACCAGCCAATCTTATTATATTTGTAAGTTTGGTAAAAATTTCTGAGATATCAAATACATGGTCACCCAGAACCTTGCCTGTTTTAAGTATTTGATTAGGAGTATCCAGTGGTGATATTTTGCATATCTCTATTGCTGCATTATGTCACAGACTATCAGTGCCCTCTTTACGACTGGAAGTAGAGTCATTAGTGCCTTTATCTAATCAGAATAGGGAACCAATCCCAGAAACCTCTTAACCAATTGAGAAAATGCATCCTTAAGATTCAATATTTCGTTCCTCTAGAACGACGCTTGGTACCAAAATCTGTATTAGGGTTCTCCAGAGAAATGGAACCAACAGTATATATGTATGTGCATATATACAGAGTACACACATACACATATATATTAGACACTTTCATATATGTGGGGTAGGGGGAGATTTATTTTAAGGAATTGGCATACCTTATTGTGGGGACTGTAAGTCTGAAATTTATAGGGCAGGCCAGCAGGCTGGAAATTCAGGTAAGAGTTGATGGTTGTCGTGAGTTTGAAATCTGGAGGGCAGGTCAGCTGACTGCAAACTGAGGCAAGGATTCTGTGTCGTGGTATGGAGGTAGAATTTATTTTTCCATTACCAGCTGGACACAGAAATAGACATGCATAAAGGGAATACGGTGAGAAAACACACAGAGACAAGACAGACATGTAACTGGAGTGATGCATTTACAAGCCAAGGAACACCAAAGATTGCTGGCAAACACCAGAAGCTAGAAGATGCAAGGAAGGGTTCCCCCTCCTCCAGAGGGAGCATGACCCTGCTAACACCTTGAGTTTGGAATTCTAGCCTCCAGAAATACGAGACAATAAATCCCTGTGGTTTTAAGTTCCCTAGTTATTTGGTACGTAGTTACAGCAGTCCTAGGAAACTAAGACAGAACCTTAGTGAGAGGGCATTTCTGTTCTCAAATGCTGAGTACTCTGGGGTATCTTAAGTGTGTGATGATGTTGTCCTTGGTTGGTCTGAGATTCTGCAGTGCCTTTCACCTCTGTGATTATTATTCTTTTTCCAGTGAAATGTTGCTTTCCCAAAGAACAAATGGAAAGCAATTAGTGGGACCCAATTCTCTATCATGTCCTCTTAACAGGGTATGAAATTCCCAAACCAGAGGTCATCTTCAAGTTGGAGCAAGGAGAGGAACCATGGGTGTTGGAGAGAGAAACCCCACATCAAAGCTGTTCAGGTGAGTAAATGTGACCCAGGCAGAAGGGAGACATGGAAACACTTTTTTTTTTCCTAACAGAGGCTGACACCTTTAAAATGCTATCATTGCTGTTTTTGTTGAGGTTTAAATTTTAGAAGCTGCTTGATCATAAGTAGCATTGACGTCTCAGGTACCAAATTGTTCCAACTGTCTTCTTTGCTTGGGTTTCCTCCAGGAGAATTGCTGTAAATCCTACACTCTGGATCATATGCCAGCCTTCTTCACTGTGGATCTTGCTTTCTTGGATTCTCTCTCCTTCCATCACATTTTTATGCTTCATTACTTAAAGCCTAACCAGAGGGTCTTAGATTCTTATCATATATATTCAGGTTTTAATGGATTTGCCTTCTTTGAAAACCAGTTGGTTGCCTTACTCCTTTTTTTCCTAGTACCCTTTTACTTATTCTTTTCACTTTCATCTTCTCACTCTAAGATACCAATAAACTGTCACCTACAGCCAACCTTACCTCCTCTCTTTGTATGTATAGCCTTCAGATTCCTCACTCCTTTCCACCTCCCCTATCTCTGTGTTTCTTTCTCATCTTCTGACTTTATGATCACTGTCATGTAGCATTTTTCCTTTTAAAATCAACTTTATTAAGGGATAATTTACATACGATAAAATATATCCATTTCAAGTGTACAGTTTGATGAGTTTTGATAAGGTACACACTTGTATAACCACCATCCCAATCATGACATATAACATTGCATCACACAAAAATACTCCCTTACACCCCTTGTAGTCAATGTTTACCACCACTTCAGCCCCAGGCCACCATTGACATGCTTTCTGTCACTATAGATTAGATATACTTGTATTTATTAATGTTTTTATCATTGGAATCATACTGTCTATAGACTTTTCATTCAACATAATGATTTTGTGATTTATCCATGTTACTGAGTGTATCACTACATTATTCCTTTTAGATGCTGAATACTATACCATGATATGAATATATTGTCATTTTTTTATCTATACACCTATTGATGACAAGTGATTATTTGGTTATTATGAATAAAGCTGCAGAGAACATTTTGGTCTTTGTGTGAACATACGTTTATATTTCTCTCATTGTAAATACCTAGGAGTGGAGTTGCTAGGTCATATAAGAAGCATATGCCTACTTTTGTAAGAAGTTGCTAAACTGTCTTCCAAACTGGCTGTGTCATTTCACATTCTCAGCAGCAAAACGAGAATTTCTGTTGCTCTATATCCTCACCAACACTTGCCATCATCAATCTCTTTAATTTTTGCTATTATAGTGGATTTGTGTAATAGTATCTCATTATGATTTTTAATTTATTTATTTATTTTACATACTGAAAGAATATTATTTTATATTTTTAATGTCCAAAAAACAGAATTCCTGGCAAAAACAGTCAAAAAGAAGTTTTATTATATCATATGATGATGACAAAAGAGTATGATAATGAATATTCACAGTAACATCAGAAACATGCTGTCTGTGTTCATATTTTACAGAATAGTTTGTTTTCTGGAAGTTTAAAAAGTATGTTTTTAGTCCTCTTAATGACATCATCATCTAGTACATTTATATATCCTTATCTAGTTGATATCTATTAAGAAACATGTTTATAAACATATTCCTATTTTTTTTTAGTTTTTTTATTATGGCGACATTGGTTAATGAAACCCAGTTAGTTTCAAGTGCATAATTGAACAGAAAGGCATATATATATATATATATATATATATATATATGTATATATATACACACACACATACATACATATATATATATACACACACACATAACATACATATACATATATATACACATTTATATGTATATGTATATATACATATATACATATATATATATATATATATATATATAGTATTGTGTGTTCACCATCCATAGATAGATTTCTTTCTGTCACCACATATTTCACCTCTTTTTCCCCATTTACCTACCCCCACCTCTGGTAACCATTAGTCTGTTGTCCATGTCCATGAGTCTCTATTTGTTTGTCTTGTTTGTTTGTTGCCTAAAAGGTTTATATCCCACACATAAGTGATATCATGTGGTTTTCAACTTTTTCGGTCTGGCTTATTTCCCTTAGCATGATTATCTCAAGATCCATGCAACTTTTCGCAATAGGCAGTATTTCATCTCTTCTTATAGCTGAGTAATATTCCATTGTATATATGTACTGCATCTTCTTTATTCAATTTCTATTCTAGGACACTTTCATTTTTTCCATGTCCTGGCCACCATGAATAATGCTGCCATGAATATCAGTGTGCAAATGTCTTTTCAGATATATGTTTTCATATTTGGGGTAAATACCAAGTAAGGAGAATGCTGGATCATATAGTAGATCAATTCTTAGTTTTCTGTGGGACTTCCATACTGTTTTTCACAGTAACTGTACCAATTTTCAGTTCCACCAGCAGTATATGAGAGTTCATTTTTCACCGCATCCTCTCCAACACTTGTTATTATTTGTCCTGTTTGTAACAGCTATTCTAACAGGTGTGAGATGGTATCTCATTGTAGTTTTGATTTGCATTTCCCTAATAGCTAGTGAAGTTGAGCATCCTTTCAAAAGTTTGTTAGACATTTGTATGTCTTCTTGGGAAAAGTATCTGTTCAGGTCCTCTACCCATTTTTCGATTGGATTGCTTTTTTATTGTTGTTATTCAGCTATAAGAGTTCTTTGTATATATTGAATATTAGGCCCTTTCGGAAGAGTTGCTTGCAAATATATATTCCCATTCGAATGGTTGTCTCTTTACCTTATTGATAGTTCCTTTTGCTGTGCAGAAGCTTTTTAGTTTGATGTAGTCTCATTCATTTATTTTTACTTTTACTCCCCTTGCCTTTGAGGTCAAATTCATAAAATTCTCTTTAAGTCCAAGGTCCTTGAGTTTAGTTCTTATGTTTTCTTCTATGCATTTGATTGTTTCAGGTCTTATATTCAGGTCCTTAATCCATTTTGAGTTAATTTCAGTGTGTGGTGATAGACAACAGTCTAGTTTCATTCTTTTGCAGTTGGCTTTCCAGTTTTCCCAACACGTTTATTGAAGAAGCTTTTTTTCTCCACTGTATGTTTTTGGCTTTCTTGTTGAAAATTATTTTCCCACATAAACATGGGTTTACTTCTGGACTCTGGATTCTGTCCCACTGGTCTGTGTGTCTGTTTTGCTGCCAATACCATGCCATTTTGATTACTGTCTCTTTTTAGTATAATTTGAAGTTGGACAAAGTGATGCCTCCAGCCTCGTTCTTTTTTCTCAAGATGACTCTGGCAATTCAAGGTTTCTTGTGTTTCCATACAAATCTGATGATATTTTGTTCTATTTCTTTAAGAAGTGCCGATGGAATTTGGCATGAAATCTGTATAATGCTTTAGGTAATAAGGTCATTTTAACTATGTTGATTCTTCCAGTCCAAGAACACGGAATATCTTTCCATTTCTTTGTATCGTCTTCAATCTATTTTAATAGAGTCTTGTAGTTTTCATTATATAGGGCCTTCACATGTTTCGTTAAATTTATTCCTAGGTATTTTATTCTTTTTGTTGCAATTGCAAAAGGAATTATTTTTCCAATTCTTTTTCTGATACTTCATTATTAGAGTATAGGAACGCTATGGATTTTTGAACGTTGACTTTGTATCCAGGGACTTTACTGTATTTGCTTATTGTTTCTAGTAGTGTTCTTGTGGAGTCTTTATAGGGTTTTCTATATAGAGAATCATGTCATCCGCAAATAGTGACAGTTGACTTCTTCCTTTCCTATTTGGATGTCTTTTATATCTTTCTCTTGCCTGATTGCTCTCGCTAGGACCTCCAGTGAATAACAGTGGCAATAGTTGACAGCCTTGCCTTGTTCCTGGTCTTAGGGGGAAGGTTTTTAGTTTTTCACCAATTAAGTATAATGTTGGGTGAGGGTTTGTCATATATGGCCTTTATTCTGTTCTATACCGATTTTGTTAAGTGTTTTAATCATGAATAGATGCTGTATCTTGTCGAAGGCTTTTTTCTGCATCTATTGATGTGATCGTATAATTCTTATTTTTTAATTTGTTTATGCGGTATATCATATTAATAGATTTGCGTATGTTGAACCATACTTGTGCCCCTGGGATGAAGCCCACTTGATCGTGGTGTATAATCTTTTAAATATGTTGCTGTATTCGGCTCGCTAGTATCTTATTTAGGATTTTTGCATCTGTGTTCATGAGAGATATTGGTCTATAGTTTTCTTTTGTGTGTGTGTTATCTTTACCAGGTTTTGGTATCAGGGTAATATTGGCTGTCTAAAGTGTGTTGGGGAATATTGCCTCATCTGCAATTTTTTGGAAGAGTTTGAGGAGAATAGGTATTAAATCTTCTTTGACTGTTTGGTAGAATTCACTGTTGAAGCCATCTGGTCCTGGACTTTTACTTTTTGGTAGGTTTTTGATGATTGTTTCCATTTCCATACTGCTGATTGATCTATTTAGATTTTCCAGTTCTACTTGATGCAGTCTAGGAAGATTGTATTTTTCTAAGTACTGGTCCATTTCTTCTAGGTTATTAAATTTGGTGTTATATACTTTTTCATAGTATTCTTGCATGATCCTTTGTATTTTTGAGATGTCAGTCATAATTTCCCCTCTTTCATCCCTGATTTTATTTGTGTCCTTTGTCTTTTTTCTTTAGTGAGTCTAGGCAGGGGTTTGTCAATTTTATTAACCTTCTCAAAAGAATCAGCTGTTTGTTGCGTTTATTTTTTCTATTGTATTTTTTTCGTTTGTTTTCAATTTCATTTATTTCTGCTCTAATTTTGATTATTTCTTTCCTTCTGCTGACTTTAGGCTTCATTTTTTCTTTCTTTTCCAGTTTTTTCAGATGAAGCATTAGGTTGTTTATTTGGGCTCGTTCTTGTTTTTTTGACGTAGGCCTATAATAATATGAATTTTCCTCTTATTACTGCTTTTGCTGTGTCCCAAATGTTCTGATATGTTGTACTATCATTATCATTCGTTTCTATGTATCTCTTGATCTCTCTTTTTATTTCTTCTCTGACCCAGTCATTCTTCAGTAGTAGTATGTTGTTTAATATCCATGTTTTTGTAGTTCTTCTCGTTTTCCTTTTACAATCTCCAGCTTCAAAGCATTATGATCAGAGAATATGGTTGGTATGATTTCAACCCTCTTATATTTGTTGAGGCTATCTCTGTCCCAGTAAGTAGTCAATTCCTGAGAATGTTTCATGTGCACTAGAGAAGAATGTATAAGCAGTTGTTTGGCTCTGTAAATGTCAATGATGTCCAGTTGGTCTACTGTGTCATTTCAGGATGTTATTTCCTTATTGATTTTCTGTTTGGATGATCTATCCATATCCAACAGTGGGGTATTTAGGTCCCCTACTACGATAGTGTTTTGGTCTGTTTCTCCCTTTAGTTCTGTTAGTAACTGCTTTACATATTTCGGGGCTCCCTGATTGGGAGCATAGATATTAATAAGTGTTATGTCTTCTTGGTGCATGATTCCCTTTATCATTATGAAGTGTCCCTCAGTATTGTTGTTTACCTTTTTTATTTTCTATTTTGTCAGATATTAGCACCACTACTCCCGCTTTTCTCTCAATGCCATTTGCTTGAATTATCATTTACCACCCTTTCATTTTGAGGCTATATTTGTCTTTAGAACTGAGATTTGTCTTCTGGAGGCAGCATATTGTTGGATTTTGTTTTTTGATCAAATCTGCAACTCTGTGCTTTTTTATTGGTGAGTTCAGTCTATTTACATTTAGAGTGACTATTGAAATATAAGGTCTTCTTATAACCATTTTATCTTTTGCTTTCTGGTAGCTCAGTGTTTCCATTGCTTCCTTGTCCTTGTGTTTCTGTTTTATTTATTTTGGTTGGCATTTGTGGGTTTTCCCTCTGGTCTTTCTTGTTTTATTTTATATACTTCAGGTATGAATCTTTGGTGTGTGGTTACCACCAATCTTTGGTGTGTGGTTACCATTATGAATATGTAAAGGATAGTTGTATATACATACACAGTCGTCTGTTTTCTTCTGTGCATATGTTATCTCCATTCCCTTTGGAGAATTTGGATCTTTGAATCCTCCCCTTTTCAGTCATTGTTGTCTCATTTTGTCTCTATGTATGCTGAACTTTCATGACTATCTTGCTATAGCAAATCTCTTTTTATTGTTTAAGTGTATAATGCCCTGTTTTTGTAAGGGTAGCAGTCTTCTGCTTCTATGTACCTGATAGTCACCTTACTCCTAATTATGTTTATTTTTTGTCATTTTGTTTTAGGTGAGCTGACCCCTTTCAGTATTTCCTGTAATGCAGGCATCGTAGTGGGGAATTCCCTCAATTTTTGTATGTTGGAAAAGTCTTTATTTCTCCTTTATATCTAAAGGAGAGCTAGGTTGGATACATTATTCCTGGCTGGTACTTCCTTTCATTTAATAGTTTTAATATGTGATTCCATTCCTTTCTGGCTTGTAAGGTTTGTGCTGAGAAGTTTGACAATAATCTAATGGGTTTTACTTTATCGGTTACTGTCTTCTTTTCCCTGGCTGCCCTGAGAATTCTTTGTCATTGATTTTTTTTTATAATTTTAATACAGTGTGTCTTGGAGAAGACCTTTTTGGGTTGAGATAGTTGGGTGTTCTATTGACTTTTGAATGCCAAGTTCCAGCTCATTCCTTAGACTTGGGAAATTCTCATCAACTATTTGTCTGAAAATGCTTTCTAATCCCTGCTCCTTTTCCTCTCCTTCAAGAATGCCCATTATTCTTATGTTTCCTCTCCTAATGGTATCAGGGAGTTCTTCTATTTCTCTTTCATTATTTTTCATTCTTTGGTTTCTCTCTCCGTCCTTCTGATTTATTTCTAGATTTCTTTCATCGATATCACTGATCTTTTCCTCCATTCATTGACTCTATTTCCCAAGATTGCTATTTCATTTTTCAACTCTTGCAGTATGTTCTTCATCTCCTGAAGTTCTATTCTGTTCTTTTTGAGGGTTTCATCTCCTTGCTAAAGAACTCATTGTGCTCATCTAGTTGTTTTTTTCAGTTCCCGAAATGGTTGATATGAATCATTTAGGATCTCACTGAGTCTTTTCAGAAGTGCCATCTTGAATTCTCTGTCATTTAAGTCGCATATTTCTATGTCTGTAAGCTTATTTTCTGGAGATTTTTCTCTTTCTTTCCATGATGCCTTGTCACTTTTGTTGTTCATGATGTTTAATGGACTATTTCTCAGCCTGGGCATTAATGGAAGTGTATTATGCTTTTTTTCCAGAAAGAAGATTTATTAAATAAAGGTCTCTCTTTAACCTGTTGCGTAGAAAGCATTTTTCTTTTGGTTTCCAGTACATGGCGTCTTAGCCTCTTGGATCCCTGCTTTACATAAAGCCTTAATAATGCCTTTTTTTTTTCTTATAGATGTTTAAGCATGCTCACTACCCTCAGTCTCATTCCCTGCCACTGTTAGCGACAGTTTCAGTAGTGTTTGCTCAGATTCATCTGGGTCTCCACTGTGTCCGTTCTCAGAGCTCGGAGAATATGGGGAGACGGGCTCTCTGGGTTTGGGTATGTGGGCTGTGGCTCAGCTTCGGTTTTGTAACCATGGCTGGTAAAAATCCATTGTTGTTTCTCTGCTGTCCCCACTTCTCTGCTACCCCCATTTCTCTGCTTCCTGTCCTGATGACTGGGCCTTTCTGCTGGCCCCGTGGAGCTCATAGTTCTATGAGGCAGGGCTGATCAGGGAACTTGTGGCACCTTCTCCCCTCCCCGCTCTTCCTACAGTGAGCTCCGGCTGCGAGAGGCAGCTCCTTTGTTTCTCCCAGTCCACTGCCTGACACCCAGTGTTCTGACCTGTGGTAGCTCTTATACGCAGATCCCACGCTCAGACGTGCTGGTGTGCAGTTTGAGTGTTTTTTGCTGCGTTTTAGATGTTCTGCTTATTGTTGTTTCAAGGGGAGAGATCTGGGGTTGTCTCTCATTCCCCCATGTTTCTGAGGTCACTCTCTTACTTTGGGTTTTGTTTGTTGTTCTTTTACTAGTTATTTTAAGTGTAAATTGTTTATTTGAGATTTTTCTGGTTTCTGAAGTAAGCCTGTATTCTATGAATTACCCAGTTAGAACTGCTTTCACTGTGTCTCATAGATTTTGAGTCGTGTTTTCATTTGTCTCTAGGCATTTTTTTAAATTTATTTTTTATTTTTTTAATTTTTAAATTTTAATTAGTTTCAAGTATACAGGACATTGGTTAGACATCTATATCGTTAGTTAAACTATCCCCCCAATTGCTCTCTCCCTCCCCTGACCCTCCACCTAGCCAATGTATTAATGCTAATCGCATTCCCTATGCTGTGCTCTCCATCCCTGTGACCATCCATCAGCTACTAATTTGTACTTGTTTAACCCTTCACTCCATTCTCCCAGTCCCCTCAACCCCTCTACCCTCTGTCTGTCACCAAATTGTCCACTATATTTGCGAGTCTGTTTTTGATTAGTTTGTTCTTTTTATTCCTTAAATTCCGCATATAAGTGAAATCATATAGTGTTTATCTTTCTCTGTCTGACTTAAATACCTGCTAGGTCCATCAAAGCAATATCTTTTTCCACCTCCTTCCTTTTCATATGTAGGAGTCTTGTTTTCTTATCCTTTCAGCCACTCTATCTTTTGGTTGGAGCACTTAATCTTTTTCCATTTAAGGTACTTATTGATAGGAATGTCGTTGTTACCATTCTTTATTCTTGTTTTTGATACATGTTTTTTCTTCTTAAAGAAGTCCCTCCAACATTTCCTGTATTACTGGCTTAGTGGTGATAAATTACTTTAGCTTATTTTTGTCTGGAAAGCTCTTTATCTGTCCTTTAACTCTAAATATAGCTTTGCTGGATAAATTTTTCTTGGTTGTATATCCTGGGTCTTCATCCTGTCGAATATTTTTTGCCAAGCCCTCTGTCCTGCATAGTTTCTTTTGAGAAATCAGCTGCCAGTCTTATGGGTGTTCCCTTATAAGTAATTATTTGTTTTTCTCTTGCTGCTTTTAATATTCTTTGTATTTAAACTTTGGCATTTTAATTATTATGTGTCTTGGTGTGGGCCTCTTTGGATCCCTTATTTTTGGAATTCTCTGAGCTTCCTGGGGTTTTATGTCCATTTCCTTCACCAGATTAGGGAAGTTTTCCATCATTATTTCTTCAAACAGCTGATCAACATCTTGATTTTCTTCTGTTACACCGATCAGATGAATATTTGGAGCCTTAGTAGTGTCACATATCCTCTTTAAATTATTTTTATAGTCTTGGCATTTTTTTTCTTGCCATTCTGATTGAGTGTCTTGATTGGCTTTCCTGTCCTCTAGATAGGGCATTTGATCTTCTTGTTTATTCACTTCGTTTATTCCTTTGTTTACTCCACTTAATAGACTTCTCATCTCAGATAATGTGTTCTCCATTTCAGACTGGTTACCTTTTATAATTTCCATTTCCATTTTTATCTCCTTGTTGAAGTTCTCTACACTTCCCAAAAGTTCATTGAGTATCTTTATAACTAGTGTTTTGAACTCTGCATCTGTTAGATTACTTGACTCCATTATATCTGGATCTCTGTTCTGTTCTCTCATATGGTTTCTGCTTCTTTGTCTTCCCATTTTGGCTGCCTTTCCACATCTATTTCTATGTACAAAGCAAAGCTCCAAGTCTCTTGGTGCTTTTGTGAAGTAGTTGTCCAGTGGCACAGTCCTGAGAGGGGTTCAGCTGCAGGTCAAATTTAGCCCAAGCCTCTACCTCTCTGGAGCCACCTGTTAAGATTCAGCAAGCAATCCACAGATGCTGTACTTATAGTTGCCTCAAAAGGCCACACCAGAAACTGAGGCCAGCTACCTCCATCAATGTGAGTCTCAGTGAGGAGCACCTGACTCACTGAGGATACACCTGGATGTGGCTTGGGTGGGGCTGTGAGTTGGGGAAGGTGGAGTTTCACGGAATCTTCTGGGCGGAGTGACCTCTGTTATCCAGTTTGATGATGTCACAGCTATGGCGACGCTATAGCGGAGGACTCAACAGAGGAACAGTAGTTACCACCAGCACTTCTGTACCGTGCATGTCTCGCCTCGGCCCTCACTCCAACAATGTCTCCCTGTAAGTCCCTGGTGCCCCTGCGTGCAGCCGAGTCGGCCCTGGTGCTCAGAGCGAACAGATCTGTCACCGCGGAAATCCAGCCGCTTTAAGAGGCGTCCGCCACTGTCTCAGCCTCCGTCTCACTCAGCTGCTCAAGACTGAGCAGCCCCGTGTCCTCGCCCCATCCTACCTTCTGCTGTTGCAGGGTGCTTTCTTGGATTCCTCCCTAGTTGTATGGCTTGTTCATCAAGATCCCAGGCAATTTTTCCTTGCTGCTGCTCCTTGTTTCCGTCACAATTTGATTTGGTCGCCAGAGGGATGAACAGAGCCTCTATCATCTACGCCATTTTTTTCCTCCCTCTAGGCATCTTTTGATTTCTTCATTGATCTCCTTGTTAACCCATTCATTGTTTAGTAGCATGGTGTTAAGCCTTTGTGTGTTTGTATTTTTCAGTTTTTATCTTTTAGCTGCTTTCTATTTCCATAGTATTGTGATCGGAGAAGATGGTTCATATGATTTCATTCTTCTTAAATTTATGAGATTTGTTTTGTGGCCTAACATGTGGTCTCTCCCGGATAATGTTCCATGTACACTTGAGAAGAATATATATTCTCCTGCTTTGGAATGAAACTCTCTGAAAATATCGATTAAATCTACCTGGCCTAGTATGTCATTTAAGGCTGCTTTTTCCTTGTTGATTTTCTGTCTGGGAGATCTATCCATTGGTGTCAATGGAGTGTTAAAGTCCCCTACTATGAGTGTATTATCGTTGATCTCTCTCTCTCTCTATGTTGGTCAATAGTTGCTTTATAAATGTAGGTGTTCCTGTGTTGGGTGTGTATATGTTTACTAGGGGTATGTCCTCTTGTTGCATTGATCCCTTTATCATTATGTAATGCCCTTCTTTGTCTCTTATTATAGTCTTTATTTTAAAGTCTATTTTATCTGATGTAAGTATTGCTACCCAAGCTTTTTTTCATTTCCATTTGCATGAAATGTCTTTTTCCATCCCTTTTAGTCTGTGTGTGTGTCATTTGATCTGATGCGGGTCTCTTTTAGACAGCATATGTGTGGATCTTGTTTTCTTATCCGTTCAGCTACACAATGTCTTTTGATTGGAGGATTTAATCCATTTGCAGTTGAAGTAATTATTGCTAAGTACATAGTTATTACCATTTTAGTATTCATATTTATGGGTTTTCCCTACTTCTTTTTACAGAAGTCCCCTTAACATTTCTTGTAATACTGGCTTCTTGGTGATGAATTCCTTTAGCTTTTTTTTTTTTCTGAGAAACTGTTTATCTCACCTTCCATTTTAATTGATAGCTTTGCTGGGTAGAGTAGTCTTGGTTGTAGGTTCTTGTTTTTCATCACTTTGAATACGTCTTGCCAGTCCCTTTAGGTCTGCAAATTTTCTATTGAAACATCAGCTGACATTCTTATGGGGTACCCTTATAAGTAACTAGCTGCCTTTCTCTTGCTGCTTTTAAGATTGTCTCTTTGTCCTTAATTTTTGCCATTTTAATGACAATATGTCTTGATGTGAGTCCTTTTAGATTCCTCTTGTTTGGGACTCTTTGTGCTTCTTAGACTTATGTCTAATTCCTTTGCCCAATTAGGGGTGTTTTCTGTCATTATTTATTCAAATCACTTCTCAATCTCTTGCTCAATCCCTGTGCTGCTTATGTTGGTACTCTTGATGTTGTGCCAGAGGTCTCTTATTCTTTTCTCTTTTTTTATTCTTTTTTTTTTGTTTAATCCAATTGAGTGCTTTCTGCTACTTTATGTTGCAACTTACTGATTTGATCTTCTGCTTCACCTAATCTACTGTTGATTCCTTCTAGTGTATTCTTCCTTTCAGTTATTATATTCTTCATTTCTGATTGGTTTTTTTATGATTTCTGTGTCCTTTTTTACATTATTATCTCTCTGTTGAAGTTCTCACTTAGATCATCTTTCTCCCCCTAAGTTTATTGAGCATTTTAATAACCATTGTTTTATATCTTGTCTCTGGTAGGTTACTTGCCTCTATTTAATTTAGTTTTTTTTTTTTCTAGAGTTTCTCCTGTTATTGGGATGGGAAAGTTTTAACAACAAACTCATTTCTTTAATTGATGTAGGGCTCTTCAGATTTTCTGTTTCATCTTTTGTCAGACATGATAAGTTATATTTTTCAAAGAATTTGTCCATTTCCTTTATGTTCTCTAATTCTTTTGTTGTCTAAGAATACACTCTGTATGATTTCAGCAAATTGTCTGTCTAGGGGAATGTTCTATGTGTGTCTGAAAGGAACATATATTTTATTCTTGATGCATGTTGTGTCATTTAATATATAAATGCAGTTTTTGCATGTTGTCTATTGCTTTACTGGATTGTATTCTGCTTGTTCAAACAATATTTGTTATTTTGGAGGATAAAAGCTGACAAGAAGATTTTAAAATTAATAGATATGCAAAGGACCTAGAATAGCCAACAGTCTTAAGAAAAGTGTGAAACATTTACACTACGTAATGTTAATATTTACTATAAAGCTATATTAATCCAGACAGTGTGGTACTGATGTAAGAACAAACAGATATATAAATGGAACAGGAGAGTCCAAAAATGGACCCACACATATGTGGACAAATGAGTTTTCTAAAGGTGCAAATGCGATTTACAGGGGGAAAGGAAAGTCTTTTGAACACATTGTGCTGGAACAAATGGATATCAGTATTGGAGGAAACAAAATCCTTGACCCATACAAAAACTAACTTCATATCATATACAAAAACTAACTTCAGTTCTAGTATGACCGAATTGTTTCTGTTATACTAACCCATCTAACAGATAAAAGCTGTTAACTCTGAAAAATATACTTTAAAAACTGTTGAAGACACTGGAGAGTAACCAAAAGAACATTTTTCTGGATTATCATATGTTGAGTAATTTTGGATTGTATCCCAAACATTATCAATGTTATGTTATAGTAACGCTGTATTCTGTTATATTGTTATGTGTTTTTGTCATAGTAGGCAATTAACTAGGTTAGACTGAAACTAGAGATGCTGTCTCACCTAAAGTAGATAGCAACTCAGATCTCTGGAATTCCTCTAACTTCTGACTCTTCTCCAAAATTTGCCCGCTTTTATTCACTCTACCAGTACACGTTTTGTTTTGTTTTTCTAGAGATTATAGTTACTGTCTGTAGAAAGATGTTTTCAAGAGCTTACTTCTCCATATTAAAAGTGGAACTGTTACAATCAATTCTGACATTGACCCTGTATTCTGAGACCTTGCTAAATTCATTTATTAGTTTTAGTGAGTCTTTTTTAAATTCTTTTAAAATCTCTACATCCACTGTCATGTCTTTTTATCATTTCTTTTTCAGACTGAATGCCCTTTATTTTTATTTTATCTTGTTCCCATTCTGAGGGTAAAAGTTTTCAACCTTTCAGCATTAAGTGTATATTAGCTGTGATTTTCCTTAGATGCCCTTTATTAATTTGTGGCAATTTCTGTCTATTCCTAGTTTGGTGAGAGTCTTTAACATGAATGGATGTTGGATTTTCCAAATGCTTTTTCTACATTTATTGAGATGAGCATTTTATTCTGTTAATATGATGAATTTCACTGATTTTCAAATGTTAAGTTGACTTTGCATTCCTGGGATAAACCTTACATGATCGTGATGTTTTATTTTTTAAGTATTTCTTGATTTGGTTTGCTAATATTTGGCAAGTTTTTTTGTCTTTATGTTTATGAGCGATATCATTCTTTAGTTTTTGGTATATTTTTGCTTAGAACATCTTTGATTTTAGTACCATGTTAATGTTAGCCTTGTAAAATGAGTTGGGAAATTTCATGCCTGTTCTCTCTCCTGAAAGAATTTGTGTAAAATTGGTATATTTGCTAGGATTTTTCAATGTTCACTTCTCTGTTTTGTAATTTTTGTGTAAGATTGCTTTAAATTTTATAATTTTTTCCTTAAATATGTGATAAAATTCACCAGTTAACTCATCTGGGCCTGAAGTTGTCTTTGTGGGACTAGCTTTAATTTCAAATTCAGTTTCTTTAATAGATATAGGGGTATTCAAATTTTCTATTTCTTGCTTTGATAATTTGTTCTTTCAAAGATTTTCTGCCTTTTTATCTAAGTTGTCAATTCGTTGGCATACAGTCGTTTTGTAATATTCTTGTATTATCGTTTCAAAGTCTGTTGTCTCTTGAGCAACATTCCCTCTTTCTCTGAAACTGATAAAATTTTAGTTCAACAGGATTCTATAAAAATACAAATTTGTATGCACTAATAGCATTTCCTGAAAATATATAAAGTAAGTATTGACAGTAATGAAAGGAGAGATAGTCAAAATGCGCATAGATGGATACTTTAACATACCCATGTAATTGATTTTTGTCTGTTTACAAACAGGAGAATCTGTAATGATATAGAAGATTTGAACATGATAAACGAATATGACCTAATTAACATGCATAGGTCATTACATTTTGCAACTATAGAATATACATTCTTCTCAGGTGTATATGGCACACTAACCAAAATAGATCCTATTTTGGGACATAAAGATAATTGCAACCAATTTCAAAGGATTTACATCATACACTATAGTTCTGTAACTACTGTTGAAATAAATTAAAACTCTGAACAGAAATATAACTAGAAAATGTTTGGAAAGTAAGGAACACACATCCAAATAGCCCATAAGTCAAAGAAGAAACCACAGTGTGATTAGTAAATATTTTGAACAGAATGATAATGAAAATATAGACACATCAGAAAAGACAAAGATAAAGAACTATTCAGATAGAAATTTATTACTTTATTTATATCGATATAAATATATATCAGAAAATTAGAAAAGTTAAAAATTGATAATTTAAGCTTGCAACTCTGGACATAAAATAATTAAAACTAACAAAGCCAAAAGTTGATTCTTTGAAAAGATTAATACAATTGATAAATCTCTAACAAGACTGATCGAGAAAAATGAGAAAACACAAATTCTTAATGCCATGAATGAAAAAAGCAACATCATTACAAATCTTGCAGAGGTTAAAAGAGTATTAAGAAAATATTATGACCAACTTTATGTCAACAGATTTGATAACTGAGGTGAAATGGGCACAGTTCTAGAAAAACAAATTATAAGAAATGTCACAAAAAGAGAAAAATCTTAGTCTTTTTTATCTATTAAATAAATTTAATCTTAAATTTAAAACTTGCAAACAAAGCTCTCAGCCCACATGGCTTCATTGCTGATTTCTTCATGTCATTTAAAGAAGAAATAATACCAATATTATTCAATTTCTTTTGGAGAAGCATAAAGAGAATACTTCTCTTCTCATTTGATAGCAAATTGAACTATATTAGAATGAAGAATTATTCTTCTTCAAAAGATATCAAGAAAGTAGATAGGCAAGCTACAGACTAGGAGGAGATATTTGTAATATATAGTTTTGACAAATGGCTTATATTTAGAATATATAAAGAACACTTACAAATCAAAAAGAAAAAGGTAGACAACCCAGTAGAAAAATAAATGGGTAAAAGACATGAACAAATATTTTTTTTAAAAAAGAAATATCCAAATGGCCATTATGTATATGAAAAGGTGCTGAACATCATTACTCTTCAGAGAAATGTAGATTAAAGCCACAATAAGACTACCCTACATACATTACACAAAGAAGAATGGTTAAAATTAAAAAGACTGATAATATCACATGTTGATGAGTATTTGGAGCAACTAGAATTCACATATATTGATGGTAGGAAAGAAATTCTTTCAACCACTTTGAGAAACAAGCAGTACCTATTAATGCTAAATGTATAGCTATCCTGTGTCCCAGCAGTACTACACACAGACATTTAAGAGAAATGAGCATATATTTCCACTAATGGAAATGTGTAGGAATATTCATATGAACATTATTAGCATAATTGCCCAAAACATGAACTATCCCAAATGTCCGTCAACAGGAAAATGGATGAATATTGTGCTATATTCTTACAATGTGATACTACACAGCAGTGAAAAAGAGCTACTCATACACACAAGAACTTGGACAAATCTCAAATAATTTGTTGAGCAAATAGGCCAGGCATGTTATGTAAAGTTCGAGGGAAAACAAAACTGATCTATGGTGATAAATGATTGATGTTCTATGGTCAGAATGGTAGTTATCTCTGGGAGTCAGTTATTGACAGGGAAAGGCCACAAGGGAACTTTCTGGGATTATTATAGTGTTTTATATTTTCATCTAGGTGGTGGTTATATGGGTGTATACATATGAAAAAAATTCATTGAGCTCTACAGTTAAGATCTGCACTTCACTATATAGAAATTGTACTTCAATGAAAAAACAAAGGATTTCTTATACACATCATCTTATGAGCCTGTGAAATTATTCCTTGGGGAATGGTATTGCTTGATAATTAGGATGTACATATAGTACACAAGTATGCCCATTTCACCACATCTATGCCAACACTTGACATTATCCAGATTTCTTATTTTGTGGCCAATCTAATGGATATAAATGGTATTGTGTTGTTTTTATTCTTTCCCTTTCTAATATGTGTTATCCATTTAGGTTTTCCTTTCTGTGAATTGCTCATTCCTATTATGTTATCTTTTCTAACCGTACAGTTTTTTTCCTAGTCTTGATTTACACTTAATTTGTTCGTTTCCTTTTCTTTGGAGGCTTTTCCCCCACTGAGATGCCCCTGGCTATGGATGTTGTTTACTGTCTTCTGGATATATTTGTTTCTATAGTAATTAATTCAAAAGAGTCTTACATTCTGAACACTTAAGCTTTTTATTCGTATCCTGATGACTTCCATATTGAAGCCATTAGTTGCTGTATAATAACGGGCTCTAGTAATACATTTACCTGCATACCAGACAGTTCCCATAGAATATTCTACTTCATTCATCTTTACTTAGTATGTGAGGAATTGGCATCATCATTGCCAAAATCAGGAATCCTCACATTCCAAAGTTTGTCAGATTCTGCTGTGTTTCTTGTCTCTTTCCTCTTAGTTATCTTCTCTTACTAATAACTCTGCAATTCCTGTCCCCCATCCCCCGCTTTTTAAAATAATACTATTTAGATATTTTTTTCATATGAATTCCTAGTAGCTTTTTTTTCTGGACAGACGACTCTTCATTTGTGTACTGTTCATTGAATCTGTGGGCTCAGGAAGGGCATAGAGCTTTCTATTGCAAGAGCAGATTTCTTAGAATGAATATTGATAACTAGTGATCTAAATATTGTCCAGTACAGCAGGAGTATAGAAGTTAAGTTTTATTTATCTTATACATTATGTGTGTGTGTGTGTGTTAAATAAAGTGTAAAGTGGAACCACTTCTAAAACCATGCCTAGTAATCCAGTGCTTAATATTGCCAGAATAAATTAAAGCCAAATGTGTGAGAATAAAAACGCAATTTAAGAATAAGAAGATTATGGGGTTCTTGAGATTATCATGCTAAATGAAATAAGTCAGACAGAAAAAGTTGCGAACCATATGATTTCACTTTTATGTGGAATATAAAACCGAAAGCAACAAACGAACAAGACAAAAACTCATAGACACTGACAACAGTTTAGTGGTTACCAGAAGGAAAGAGGGGAGGCGGGGAGGTAGATCTGGGTAAACGGGGTCAAATATATGGTGACAGAAGGAGATTTGACTTTGGGTGGTGAACATACAATGCAATATACATACAATGATGTATTATTGAAATGTACACTTGAAACCTATATAATTTTATTAACCAGTGTCACCCCAATAAATTTAATTTAAAAATTGTTTAAAAAGAATTTTAAAAAAGACAAACACCAAATAAAACAAACAATCCAATTTTAAAATGGGCAGAGGACCTGAATAGACATTTCTCCAAAGAAGACATACAGATGGCCTACAGACATATGAAAAGATACTCAACATCACTAATCATCAGGGAAATGCAAATTAAAACCACGTGAGATATTACCTTACACCTGTTAAAATCATCAGTAAATCAACAAATAACAAGTGTTGGCAAGGATGTAGAGAAAAGGGAACCTTCATACACTATTGGTGAGATTGTAAATTAGTGTAGCCAGTATGGAAAACAGTATGGAAATTCCTCAGAAAATTAAAAATAGAATTTCCATATGATCCAGCAGTTCTACTGCTGGGTATTTATCCAAAGAAAACAAAAACACTAATTCAAAAAGCTACATGCACCCCTGTGTTGATTACAGCATTACTAGTAATAGCCAAAATATGGAAGCAACCTAATATGTCAATCAACAGATGAATGGATAAATATGTCAATCAACAGATGAATGGATAAAGATGTGAATAAAGATATATATATGATGGAATATTATTCAGTAATAAAAAACTGAAACCATGTCATTTGCAACAACATGGGTGGACCTAGAGGATATCATGCTTAGTGAAATGTCAGACATGAAAAAACAAATACCATATAATTTCACTTATATGTAGAGTCTAAGAAAAAAAAAACAAAAGAATAAATAAAACAGAAACAGATACATAGATATAGAGAAAAGCTGATAATTGCCAAATGGGAGGGAATGCGGATAGGAATTTTTAAAAATGGTAAAGAGACAAGAAAAAATTTAACAGAAAAAATATTGGGCAAATTTAAAGTGTTAAAAATCAGTACTAAAACAATGTAATATTTCCCACGTGAGAAAAGTCTGTGAATGCGCATCATACTATTCAAAGAAGCTAACCTTCAAATTACTAGTTTGGTAATAATGAAAGCAAAACAAAAAGAATAAAAGGATGAGATTTTAGATGGCGCATGTGTCTGGAGTATAGTATCAAACTGAATAACAGGGGAAAACTGGATTTGATGACTCAGCATTTTCAGTATATAAAACCTCTTGCTGATGAAATAATGTATATTTTTTCTATTTTAAAATGATTATGAAGAATCTAATATGTTTCATGTACTGTACTAGTAAAGGATTCCCACTCTAGGCAAGAATATTATATTAATTACATTAAAGCTAATGCACAGTAATAAAGAGATTATAAGATACAGTGACTTAAATGCTGAAGAATTTTGTTTCTTTCATGTACAGTTTCTAATACCACAGGCCATTGGAAACATCATTACTCATGTTTATTCAAGAATCCAGGGTCTTTCCATACATAATTCCACCATCTCTTGGGGTTTTTGTGGCATTCACATGTTTAGATATGTATTATTGCCAAGTCCAGGTTTCAGTAAGCAAGAAAGTAGAAGAGGGTGTAGAGGAAACATGCCTACTGTCTCAATGCTCTAATTTTCTCCCACATTCTCTTGATGAGAACATTGTCAATGGCCACACCAATTTTCAAAGGAGGCTGAAAAGTGTTATATGGCTGGGTAGCCACATGCCTGGCTACTACTCTTAATACAAAAGAAAGGTGGAATAGATTCCAGTGGGCAGCTTTTAATTTACTATAGATGGCTTGTTCTTTCTCTGATTTTATACTTCTTCTTATACAAATGTACAACATATAAAAACAATGTTAGACCCAAGAAAACAATTACACCTGATGCAAAGTTGGAGTGTAGATATCCACTTATTATTTGTATAGGTCACGATGGCTATGACCACAGCATATATCCTATAGGCATGAATCAATTTTTTTCAGGTTTTTTTGAGATATAATTGTCATACAGCACTGTATAAGTTTAAGGTGTACCACATAATGACTTGACATACATGTGTTGTGAAATGATTACTGCAGGAAATTTCATTAACATCCATCTCATATAGATATAAAAAAGAAAAAACTTTCCTTGCGATGAGAACTTTTAGCATTTATTCTCTTAGCAAACTAAATTGTTTTGTTTTGTTTTTGATCATATGAATTTGGCATTGTTACAAATGAGCCAGAAGCAGTGAGATTAGTGAAGATTTAGAATCAAAAGCTAGGACTTAGCTTAGTCTCTGAGGACTTAGACTCTGAGTCATCCCCGTTTTAAGTATAGGCTCTCCATGGATATTTCCCCCTAAAACCCTTGTCTTTTTAATCTTCAATCCACCCTATTTGATATTTAAACTTCCTACCAAAACTGGGCTAGATTGCTTATGTTGAACTCTAATCTCCAACACTTAATGACCATGTTTTAGGGCAAATTATATATGTAATCATTCTGAGCTTTACTTTCCTTATCTACAATAGGTGGATAACAGTAGAAAATACCTCATAGGGCTTTGGAAAGGATTTTTTTTCTTTCTTTTTTTTTGGAAAGGATTAAATGAGTTCATATGTATATATTTCTTAGAACAATGCTTGGAACATCATAAGTGTCATGTACAAGCTTGGCACATAATAAATGTTATGTATGTATTTCTTGTCGTCGTTGTCATAATCATCATCATCATCAGATTTGCTGGTTTCCCTGTGTTTGATTTGGATTAGCTTATGTGTACCTTTTAATCTTTTGTTATCCTTTGTGTCAATTTTACTTTTTCTTTCTCTTTTTAGATGGGAAGTTTGGGATTAAGATCTCACAAAAAAGAAGTTCTAGGAAAGCTTCATTTTATAGTGAAATGGAGGGTGAAGATACAAGAGATGGTCCCTTGTATTCTATTTTAGAAGAACTGTGGCAGGATACTGAACAGATAAAAAGATATCAGGAAAAACAGAACAAATCTCTGAGTCATGCTTCATTTGTCAATAAGAAAATATTGAATGCAGAGTGGGATTATGAATATAAAGACAGTGGAAAATTTGTTCAGCCAAGCCAAAATTATATTATTCCTTCACAGAAAAGACCTGGTAAATGTGATTCATTTGGAAAGAGTTTTAAGCATAATGTAGACTCACATATTCATAGTAAAAACAATGCAACAAAGAACTTTGATAAAATTACTAGACATGGACAAGTTTTTGCCCAGAGTTTTTATACTAACCTTGAAAATACACATAGGAGAATGAAATTCTGTGAAAGTAATCAGTGTGGGAAAGTCCTCAGCCTCAAACAAACACTTAGTCACAATATGAAATTTCCTGCTGGGGAGAAAGCAAACACATGTACTGAATTTGGGAAGATCTTCACCCAGAAGTCACACCTCTTTACATCTCAGAGAATTCATACTGTGGAAAAAACTCAACTTAGCAGATGTGTAAATGTTTTTACACAGAAGCCACTACTCAGTATATATTTGAGAGTTCATAGAAATGAAAAACTATATATATGTACTGAATGTGGGAAAGCATTCATCCAGAATTCAGAATTAATCACGCATGAGAAAACTCATACTAGAGAAAAACCCTATAAATGCAGTGAATGTGGAAAATCATTTTTCCAGGTGTCATCTCTACTGAGGCATCAGACAACTCATACTGGAGAAAAACTCTATGAATGCAGCGAATGTGGGAAAGGTTTTTCCCTGAACTCAGCCCTCAATGTACATCAGAAAATTCATACTGGAGAGAGACACCACAAATGCAATGAGTGTGGGAAAGCCTTTACTCAAAAATCAACACTCAGGATGCATCAGAGAATTCATACAGGAGAGAGATCCTATATATGTACTGAATGTGGGCAGGCCTTCATCCAGAAGGCTCACTTAATTGCACATCAAAGAATTCATACTGGAGAGAAGCCTTATGAATGCAACGAATGTGAGAAATCATTCCCTTCTAAGTCACAACTCCAGATGCATAAGCGAATTCACACAGGAGAGAAACCCTATATATGCACTGAATGTGGGAAGGCCTTCACCAACAGGTCAAATCTTAATACTCACCAGAAATCTCATACTGGAGAGAAGTCTTATATATGTGCTGAATGTGGAAAAGCCTTTACTGACAGGTCTAATTTCAATAAGCACCAGACAATTCATACCGGAGAGAAACCCTATGTTTGTGCTGATTGTGGGAGGGCCTTTATCCAGAAGTCAGAGTTAATTACACATCAGAGAATTCATACTACAGAGAAGCCTTATAAATGTCCTGACTGTGAGAAATCCTTTTCTAAGAAACCACATCTCAAAGTACATCAACGAATTCACACAGGAGAGAAACCGTATATATGTGCAGAATGTGGAAAGGCCTTTACCGACAGGTCAAATTTCAATAAACACCAGACAATTCATACCGGAGATAAACCCTATAAATGCAGTGACTGTGGAAAGGGCTTTACTCAGAAATCAGTTCTGAGTATGCATCGCAATATTCATACATGAAAATAACTCTGTTTCTTGAAAATGAGAAAGCCTTATAACAGAAGTCAGGTCTAAGTGTGTATCATAAAATTCATCCAAGCTAGATCCTATATGAATACATTGCATAATAAAAAATATTTGTCAGGGTCTCTCACCTGAAATGAGAAAAATTATTTAGAAGAGATCCTTTAAGAATGCATTGAATGAAGGAAAATTCACATATTTGCATGGCTTCACAAAATATAATAATAATTCATACTAGGAAAAATGCTGTTTGATGCATTAGGAAAAAAGCCTCCCCATTATAAAGTATTATAAAGCAAATTGTTAATAAATTCTTTATAGATGGAGTGTACAAACTTTTGTAAATGACAGTCATGTTTACTGTGTTATATTAAGCATTTAAAGTGACAATGAAAATGTCGCTATGAAAATGAAAGGTAGTACAACAAAATATATTTGATACGTAGACCTACCGTCAGTTCTGTAGGGTTTTTGTGGCAGAATACATTACACAACAGGAAGAATAATTGAAGTTTATTTTTTTAATTTAATATAATTGTTTCTATCAAATATGTTTCCTATTGAATATTTCTTGCACATGAATCCACAGTTTTAAAGTCATTTTGGTTTTATATATGCATACATCTGCAGATGTAATTTTACATGAACACATAAATATAATCCTGTCATTCATATTGATTTTCATGACATATTTTTATCTTCTTTCATTGTGTTACAGTGCAAAACAGCCAGAGTTCTCTTCTTTTATGCTTGCCCCTTTGCAATGTTACTCTGTTGTTTCTCTTATTACAAGGTAGAGCCTTCTCTCTACTCCTTGACTTTGAGCTTGGCCATGTGACTTGCTTTGGCCATTGTACATTATCAAGGAGATTCAAGAAGAGGTTGGAGAAATGTGAAAAGCCTGCCTTAAGGCCTGCCCTCTCTTGCTGCTCTTTGGAATTCTGAGACCTTTATGTGAAGAAACTCATATTACTCTACACAGGAGATGAAAAGCTAGATGGAGCAGTGGTGAGCCAGCCCACTTGAGGCCCCTTAGGCCAACTGCCAAACATGAGAGTGAGGCCTTCCTAGACCTCCAGCCCCAGCCAAGCCACCCTATACCAGAAGAGCCATACCAGTTATCTCAGCCAACTTGAAGAATTGTGAGATAAATAATTGTTGTTTTCAACTGCTAAGTTTTGGGATACTTTGTTATACAGCAATGCTAATAATACCTAAAGGTATATGCATGGGGATGGGTATCGTAACAAAACATAAGATATGTGGCATTAGCATTGGGCCAGAGCAGCAGGTGGAGACTGGAAAAAACAATGAGGAAAACCATTAAGAAATGCTGGAAAAGATGGCATCCCATATTATTTAGTAAGGAAAAAAATAGCAAAACAATCGCCATGCTCTGTGGGAAGATAGAAAATGTATTAAGTGAACTTGTGGATCTGGCTAAGGAAATTTCCAGCAGAATATTAGAAATATCAGTTTGCTTCTATTAGCTGCATATGATAAGATACAGAGAGATATGACCCAAGAGAATAACTGTTGCATTTGCTAGCAGAATTCAGAAGAAATACAAAAAGCCAGGACATGCTGGGTTGGAAAATAACTGTTGCACATCTCCAGTCTCTCCAGCCATTAAAATATTCTCAAGGTGAAAAAAATGTCCTCAGGGTAAAGATCAAGTCATGAGTGTGGCTGTAGGACCCTTTGTTAAAATGTGAAATATTTAAGTGGTGTTTGGGAGATCCTCTCAACTAAGCTAAATGGCTTCTAAAAACTTCATGATATTGTCCCCAGTAGCCTGACACACTGCTCAAAGTAGAGAGAGGCCTGTCTTAAAAAGAATTGTCAATGTGGCATTTAAGGTATGGAGTAAATTTAAACTAGATTCATAGAAAACCTATAAAGTTTTAAATAGAGTTTTACTAACAGAACTACCTCCAGGTTGGACTTAATGGGACTGAAATGGTCTGGAATGAAAAGTGGCCTCTGGACTCCCCTCTCTAACTTCTATGAACAGGAAACAAACTGAGAAAGTTACTCAGCTGCAAACATGGGCCATTTCTTATGGGAAAAGAAGAACGTCTCAGAAAGAAGACCCAAGAACAATATATTAAAATGGACTGGGGAGCCATTCCCAGGTAGAACTGTGACCTAATCAAGAAACGTTATCTGCCTCTGGTACAGAGAGACCTGACATTTGTTTTCTGGGATTTCAGAATTGTTATGGAACAGTGACTGAGATGTGCCCCTTCTTCCTCCCCCTTTTGAAGTAGAGTATCTATTACAGTTATCCTGTTCCTATGTCACGTGTGTGTGTGTGTGTGTGTGTGTGTGTGTGTGTGTGTGTGTGTGTTGTGTTTGGTTGTGTGGGTTCGAATCATATAACATGTCATTTAGCTCACGCAGGTCTCTGAATGAAGAAACTGAGAAACTGCACCCAGGGAGTCTCAGCTGCATCTGAACCCGATACAGAAGACTTGAGGTCCTGGATTTCAACCTGGTGCCACAATTTGGGATGAGACATTTGGAGGTCTTGGAATGGGGGTGAACTTTTTTTTGCATGGTATGGTAATGTAAATAATATATGACCAGAAGGTAGACTGTGTTAGATAGAAAAATGCTATAAATGTCTTCCATTCCTATATGTATGCCCCTTTTCAACCTTTATTTCTCTTTGTGTTTTAGTTGGGATAATTTCTATTAACCTATCTTCAGGTTCACTGGTTTTAACCCTTACCCTGGCTCTGTCAGGTCTGCTGGTGAACCCATTGAAGCCATTCTTCATCTCAGTTATGTTTTCATTCTAGAACAATAAATATAATGTCTCTTTCTCTGAAGAAGAGGATGGGCAATAAAACAATATAATAATATTGCATTTTCCCCACATTTTAATTATGTAAATTTTTAATCATGTAGAAATATTGAAAGAATAGCACAATGGACACATATAACTTTCATCTAGATTCAACAATGTAAATTTTTTCCTGAAAAATTCATGATAAGTTATAGATACTATAACATTATGCTCATAACTACTTGAGTATTCATCTCCTAAAAGTAAGGACATTCTCCCACATAACTGGATTATCATTATCAGACTAATTCTATGATATATCTACTCCATTTTATTTCTTTTTTTATTGATTATATCTCCCTTCACCTTTTTCACCCATCTCCTACCTCTTCCAGTCCATTTTTAAATTTCTCCCATCATCGCCAAAATAAAGTTTACATCTTTATTTAGATATAATTAGCACACAGTAAATGGAACTTGTTTAACATGTACAATTTGAAGAGTTTTGACATATGTGTACACCTTTAAGACCATCACTACAATAAAAATAATGAACATTTATTATCCTTTGTCATCCAGCTGTCCCTTCCCATACTCTTCCCCCCAATCTTTGGCAACCACCGATCTGTTTGATGTCATTATAGTCTGCATTTTCTACAATTTTATATAAATGGAATTATACCATAGGTATTCTTGTTTTGTTTGGCTTTTTTTTATTCAGCATAATTATTTTGTGATTTATTTGTGTTGTTACATGTATCTATATTTTTATTGCTAGGCGGCATTTCATTGTATAGATATACCAAATTTGTTTATCCATTCATGTGTTGATAAAAATCTGTATGGCTTCTAATTTTTGGCTGTTGAAAATAAAATTGATAAGAACATTTGTATACAAGTCTTTGTGTGGACATAGTTTTCATTTCTCTTGTGTAAATACCTAGGAATGAATGGTTTGGGCATATGGTGAGTGTATGGTTAACAATTTAAGAAACTGCCAAACAGTTTTCCAAAGTGTTATATCATTTTACATTACCACCAGCAGTATATACGTGTTCCATTTGCTTCATATCTTTGCCCTTTTCATTTTAGCCATTTTAGTGGAAGTGAAGAGTTATCCCACTGTGGTTTTAATTTACATTTTCCTAATAACTAATGCTGTTGACCATCTTGTGCTTATTTTTCATCTATATTATTAGCTTGGTTGATGTAGCTTTTAAAATATTTTGACCATTTTTAAACTGGCCTGTTTATTTTATATTTGAGTTATATGAGTTCTTATATATTCTAGATATAAGTCCTTTGTTGGTTATATATTTTGCAAACATTTTCTCCCAGGTTTGCCTTTTCATTTGAATAAGAGAAGAGCACAAGTTTTTAATTTTAATAAGTCCAATTCATTTATACTTTCTCTTATAGTTCATACTTTTTGAGTCATGGTTAAGAAATTTTTGCAAAACTCAAAGTCACTAAAATTTTATCCTATGCATTCTTCTAGATGTTTTATAATGTTGGCTCTTACATTTAGTTCTGTGGTCCATTTCGATTTAATTTTGTGTGTCATCCTTGTACAGGGGCCATGCTAATCTTCCCTGTATTGTTCCAATTTTAGTATATGTGCTGCTGAAGCGAGCACCATTTTGATTTAATTTTGTATATGGTCTTAGGAAAGGGTTTAGGTTCATTTTGTTTTGCATATGGCTGTCCAGTTGTTCCAGAACCATTTGTTGAAAAAGATCATCCTTTCTTCATTGAGTTGCTTTGTCATCTCTGTAAAAAAATCGGTTGGGTTATTTCTGGAAGTACTTCAGTTCTGTTTTTCTGTTTTTCTGTTTGCCTGTCTAAATGCCAGTACCACTATTGGCATTGCTATAGCTTCTGTATTATTGTAGTGTTACTGATTACTGCAGCTTAATTAGTCTTGAAGTCAGGTAGTATAAGTTCTCCAACTTTACTCATTTTTCCACAGTTGTTTTGGATATTCTAGGTCTTTTGAATTTCCATATGGATTTTAGAATCAGCTTGTTGGTTACTGTAAAAAGCCTGCTTGTGTGTTGATTGAGATTGAATTGAATCTATAGATCTATTTGGAAAGAATTGACATTTTAGCAGTATTGAGTTTTCAGTTCTATGAACAGGGTATATCTTTCCATGTGTTTAGGTCTTTAATTTCTCTCAAAATTGTATTCTGGTTTTCTAGTGTACAAATTGTATACATATTTTGTCAAATTCATAAATATTTCATATGTCTACGTTATTTTAAATAGTATTAGTTATTTTAAATTTTTAATTTCCAATAGTTATTTGCTATTATATAAAATACAATTGACTTTTGTATATTGATCTTGTATCCCATAACCTTGCTAGGCTCACTTATTAGTTCTAGTGCCTTTTTTGTAGATTCTGTATACTTTTCTGCATAGACCTCTTGAGTTGGAGGAGCCTGGGAGGTGGTTCTATAAATTGTCTCCTGGAGATTTTGAAATGAGGAAGTCTTGAATCTGTGAACCCTTGATCCATTTCTGCCTTTCTGCAGTTATTTGGGCTCAATTCTTGGCCAAAACCTTTATCACCTATGCCATATAAATTTCGGCACATAAACTAATAAACCTGATGAACTTGAGCAGAGCAATCTGCCTACCTTTTTTTCCCCATCTCTGTCTCCCAATCAGAACACAATCACCTCAGTTCTGCTCTGGCAATGAAATAAGGTAGATCCTTGGGGCTCAGTAGCTCCTGGTGAACTACTAAAAATTCTGTTGCTCACCCTATAAATACTCTTCGGTCTCAGTGTTCCTCTTCCCTCTAAAAAATAAGGCCCACAAAGGGGCCAGATCCTCTGGTTCATGGAAACACCCCAAAATAAAGAACAATGTGGTTATATCTATCAGAGGGCATGCGCCAGCATGATATTTCTCATTGTGGGTAAGTCCACAAGTCCCATTCCCTTGCTCTCTGTCTTCCCCTCTGTATACAACTCTCCCTTTTGCCCCACTGTACCAGTGTAAGTATCAGGACTTTCCTTCTAGGAATTTATGTCCTGAGCCGCATGTTCAGGCTCCACAGCTGAACACTGAGAAAGACACTTTGTGCTGACCACTGGGACATGGTCTTTGTTTCCTGCAAGCTCTTTGAGGAATGGGGCCCCACATCCTTTCTATTATCCTTTTTATTATCCTAAATTTGATTTGGAATTATCAATATGAATTAAATGATATACCTTCTCTTAAAACATGGATTTCCTCACTCTGTTCCACTAAATAGAACAGGAAATCATGACCAATCCAGAGCCACAAGCATCCCTAACATCCAGATTGTGGTATCAAATACCATTCCCCACTAAAAGGAACAAGGGCTCCCTGGAGAAATGTCTGATTCCAGGTCTGGGGCAGCTAAGATATATGATGAACCTGGAAACTGGAATATCAGAAAGCAAAAAAGCTAAAGAGTACTAAATCCGTGTCAAACAGACTCAGAAGCCAATCCAAACAGGCTTTTATTGGACAAAGATAGGACAAATATGCATCAATAAGAGTAATAACTGCAATGGGCTGAAAAATATCAAGTATGTTTAAATTCATGAGTTCACAGTGGTACTTAAAAATATTATTGGTCATCTTTGGAAAATGCTAAAGAATCATCTCATTTGATAATTGACTAAAAAACGAATCAAGTATTTGTCCTGAACTTAAGTGAACTATTTTTCAGTGTAACCAGATAGTTAAAGAAGGAATGACAGAATTGGAATTCTCTGTAACTCCTAATGAATTAGTGGATCTAGGAAGTATTTATCAATAGGTAATACTATTACAACAAGAGAAAATGACCAGTCAATATGTGCCTCCTGTAATTATCTTTTGTGTAGTTGTCTTGCCAAAAAAAAGAAAGCAGTTTTGCATGTGATCAACCCCAAATATAACTATCAATTCATATGAAATGTAAAGTATAAAAGAACATGTTTGACAACACCACAGGGATGTAATTAGCAAAAGCCAGACTGTGGGAGACTGTGCAGGACAAATGACCTGGGTTTTTAACAATAACATAAAATACAAGAAAAACCATTATAGAGGAGAATCTATAGATTAAATACACACAGAGAACGATCAGCCACTTACAATGTATACACTTGTGGTGTATAGACCCTATAGTGACCTAATCATTCCTGCCACCTGGTATTCATGCCCTTTATAATTACCTCTCCTTGAATGTGGAGAGGATCTGTGACTTTCTTCTAGCCAATAGAATATGGCAAAGGTGATGGGATTTTGCACATGTAGTTAAGGTCCCAGATCAGTTGATTTTGAAATGATTAAAAGGAATATTACCCTAGGTGTGCCTGCTTAATCAAAAACTCTTAAGGACTGAGCCCTCTCTGAGGTCAGAGACTCTGTCATTGGTTTTGAAGAAATAAGCTGCCACAAAATAAATGACCATGATGGAGAATCCCATGTGACAAGGAAATGTGGGCAGCCACTAGGAGCTGAGATAAAGAGAGAAATACACAATTCAACAATATAATTGGAGATTTCATTAACTCACTTTCAATAATGAACAGAACAACCAGGGAGAAGATCAACAAGGAAACAAGACATGAACAACACTAAAAACCAACTAGATCAAAATATATCTATAGAACACTCCATGCAACAGAAGTAGAATACATGTTATTCTCAAGTACACATGGGATATTCTCCAGGAGAAACCATATGCTAGGCCATGAGTTCCTTCCTTTTGGTTTAATTCTGTGGGACAAGAGATATGGAGAGCAAATGCTAAGCTGATCGAGCTTTTCCTGTGTTTGTAAGCAATAAGCTGTCTGAATGAATTTAGGCTCCTTGTCTCCTTACTGGCTTAATATGAAAGTGGGATGAATCAAACTAACAGCTACAATAGTGATCCTTGTGGCCCTAATAGCCACCACACTGCTGTTAAGAGACTTATTACTCCACAGAGGATCCCACAATGAATAAACCAGCTCATCACCTGATGGTGCCTAATGATTGACAAGTCTCATCCGTGCCATGGAGTCTCCAATCAGCTTCATACTGCATCGATCTTAATACAGACATGCAAAGACCACCAGACATTTGAAGACTTCCAACATGAAAGAGAACAAAACATACAAGACAATTTTAAAAGAAACTCAGAGGAAATCGAGACAATTTAGGGAGCAGAACAACACTTCAAGCAAAACTATAATTTTTATCATCAAAAATGTCTAAGAGAAGGTGTTGCCTTCATGTAACAAGAACAAGGTACTATGAACACAAAAGAATTTGGGGAATTAAATATATGCAAGAGCAAATATAAAATCATTCAGTAGAATGACTAAAAGACCAAGGAACTCTGAAAACTTAGGACAAAAACTCAAAGAAAGAGATAATGAAAAAAAAAATTAGAGGAATTATATGTTCAATATCTAGTGTTCCAGAAAGATGAAACAAAAGAATGTCTGGAGAGAAATAAGAAAACAAAAACAGTTTAAAAAAATGTTTCAGAAATTTTCAATGCATGAAAAATAAGAACATATAGAGTGAAATTTCAGAATGAGGCCATACATATTCCAAGCTCAGGCTGCTGTTTTGTTGATACCTGAGGTCTCGAAAGTTATTTTCTAGGGCTTACAGTTGACCCTTGAACAACATGAGGGTTAGGGGTGTTGATCCCCTGCACAATAGAAAACCCATGTGTAACTTTCAACTCTCTAAAATCTTAACTACAGTCATCCCTCAGTATCCACAGGGGATTGGTTCCAAGACCTCCTGTGAATACCAAAAATCCACAGATGTTCAAGTCTGTTATATAAAATGGTGCAGAACAATGTGTACAGTCAGCTCTCTGCATTCATGGATTCCTGATCGCAGGTCAAAAATACTGTTTTTGATCCATAGTTGGTTGAAGAGGCAGATATAAAACCCGGGGTTATGGAGGGCCAACTATATTTATTGGAAAAAAATCGTGTATAAGTGGACCCATGCAGTTAAAAACCCATGTTTTTCAAGGGTCAACTGTATACTCTTTGCTCTTTCCTGTAGACAAGTCACCTCAATAGTAAGAGACTAATATCAGTCTTAAGTGCAACATACTGATTTGAAGTATTATGAGATATTAGCTATGTGCTGGCAGATAGTTACAATACTGAAGATGATTTAAAAGAGTCCGGGCACATATTAAAATATAAAATATACTTAGTTCATGGGTCTCTTTTTCTACTCACTGTCAGGGCCACCATGTACAGCTATGCAGGTTGCACACTGCAGAGCTCCAGGGAGTGCCATTCAGCTAGAATATAATGTGAATGGTTCTCCTGGACTTCTACAGCAAGGTGGTCTTTCTCACTGGAGTTCCATCCCTTGACTAACTCAAGTTCTTTTTTATCCACTCAGGCTTCAAAATTTTATCTTGCAAGAGGTATGGTTGGGCTAAATGATGTGACTGTCTCATCCCAGCTCTAACCCTCACTACATATAAATTAAATTCTACTGGAAGAGTATCAGCTGCATTCATGTCCAGAAGTCTTCTGCGCAGGGCAGTTGATTGGGTCTCCCACAGGGCTTGCAACCTTAGGACTCACAATGTGGTATTTCAGGTTGTACTCAAAGGAGTCTCTTTTTATGGTACGTGAGACTCTGGAATTTTCAACAATCACAGTGAATCAGGACAATTAATATTTCCTCCAACTATGTCTTCACTACTGATTTTGAGTAAATCCATAGGGAAGAAGTAAGTAGTCATAAGCCTTCGCTTTTCACTTATAGGATTGGCCAGGCACTCATGTTGTTCCATTCATCTATAAAAATCATTTCTAAGATTCTCTTTGAGAGATGGCTACAGAGCCATTATTCACTTGTCACCGGTATAAAGGACAGTTTTTCATATTGTAGCTAAAAGAAAGTCTAGGTTCTGAAAGATATGTAACTTTTAGGTTGCCCTTTAACTCAAGCTCAAGTCCTCTTGGTCTACATATTTCTAGTGAGTCTCTGGGAGCCCAGTTATCTAAAAGCAGTGTCCCAGCTGGCAAACAAGGTCACCAATTCTCACCTTTCTGGTCTATGGTAACCAAGCCTCCTACAACCAGATTTGCTACATCAAGTGTGGTCCACAGACCAACAGCACTGGCATCACCTGGGATGTTAATTCTTAGAAATGCAGAATCTCAGGCCCACTCCAGATCTGCTGAATCATTTGTTTTGAGTGTGTTGTAATTGCCCATTGAAGTATTTTTATGATGGCTGTTTTAAAGTCCCTGTCGGATAATTCCAACATCTGTGTCATCTCAGCGTTAGCATCTGTTGATTGTTTTTTTCTCATTCAAGTTGAGACTTTTCTGATTCTTGCTAAGACAAGTGATTTTTAAATTGTATCCTGGACATTTAGGGTATTATAAGACTCTGGATCTTATTTGAATCTTAGTAGAACTCCCCTGACAATGATCTAGGTGATGAAGAGGAGTGCTACCTTATTATTTCCAGGTGGGGTTGGAAGTAGTTTCTCCACTTGGCCTCTGTTGACAGCAGGGGTTTGGGGTAGGGAGTGGTGTGAGGGAGCTTTTGTTTGATACTTATAATTGATGTAAGGGTAAGTGTGCAATTTCCTTTGACCCTCTGAAGATGCTACAGAAACCAGTGCCCAGGCATGCCCCCCAAACCCATTACAGCCACAGCTTCTATTATACCCACAGTATCCATTGCTTCAAAGAGCAGCATCCTATGTACTCTGGAGGAGGAATGAGGTTTCCAAAAGCTGTGTCAATGGCCAGGTGCTTCACCAGAAGTCACAACTGTGGTGAGAGATCAGGCATTGTTTTAACAAGAGCTTCCAAGATACTGGTGTGGGGACATCTCTTCTGGGAGCTTCTGTAGAGTCTGTAAGGGTAGGACAGGGTGACTAAATGTGCCAACAGCATTTAAAGGGTGAAAATTACCAGAGTTGTTGGAGGGATTTCTAGGAGTTGTTAAAGGCATTCGAAGTTTCTATTCCCAGTCACCACAACTAACAGCAGGAAACAAATAAAATACCCTAGCAGCAAACAAATTTTAAAACTGAGTTTTTGCTCACTCACAAACTGCGCATGCATTGATCTGTTCCTAACCAACATACCAATGATAAAGACCAGCACAAAGTGGGATACATCCACTAGTATTGAAAATAGAACTGACGTTGGAGCTGCAATTCACAAAAGGTTAGTCAGAATGAGCGGCCTGACCCCGACCAGATTAATTGCTGTCATGGACTGAATGTGTCCTCCCAAATTTCATATGTTGAAATCCTAACCCCCTTATGTGATGGTATTAGGAGGTGGAAACTTTGGAGGGTGGTGGGTTTGGATGAGGTCATGAGGGTAGAGCCTCCATGATGGGATTGGTGCCCTTATAAGAGACCAAAGAGCATTTTCTCTGTATCTTTTGTTGTAGCCACCAGACCCCAAAAGACACAGGGACCACCAGAAATCAGTGAGTTATAGGAAACATACTCTTTATTCAGCCAGCTGGGTCTGCCAGGGGTACGCAGACCCCAAATTAAGCAGCCCCAAAATGTAGAGGTACAGGGTTTTTAAGCCCTAAATCCCATTCCTCATTCTGTCTTAAACATAAAGGTCTATTTTTCTCCTATTCACTACCTGTCAACCTACAGGTCAGGTGTGCAAGCGGGGGTACAGAAGCAGAAAGCATATTGTTAGAATGTTATGTTCCCATGGGCGATAGCCTATGTTCCCATGGGCAATGGCCAAGCAGTAATTTTCTGGCCAGCACACTATGTCTCTCTCCCTCCCTCCTTCTCTCCCTCTGTCCTCTTTTTCTCTCACCCCCCCTACACACACACACACACACACACAGTTAAAGGAAGGTTTTCAAATAGGAGGGAAATGATAACAGAAACTTGGGACATCAGGAATGAAGAGCAACAAACTTGATTAAATAGCTGGGTACATATAATAGACTGTTTTCCGCTTGAGTTCTTTAAAATATGCATTATGATTGAAAGCAAAAATTAAAACATTGTCTAGTAGAGCTGTTATGTATGTAGTTGTAGTAGTCTGGGTCCAATCAGGAAAATTAACAGTGGCTAAGCGACCTGTTTGATGAGATTAGTATTATCAGTGATCTCAACTGAAGTGGAGTACTATTTTTCAAGACAATGGGAGAATGATTCTGAAGTCTAGTCAGAGAACATCAAGCTGTCACGATTACCACAAGCCCATAGTGCAAGGCCCCAGGGGTCCAGAGCAGTCTCTGTTGGGGCCTTTGTGAGGTGATTAGGTCTCGAGGGTGGAGCCCTTGCCCTCCACATCCCCATGCTGCACATACTCTCTGCTTCTCTCCCGCCTTCAGATTCTACCTGTGCATCCCGCCTCTCCACTCTCATTCCATTCTCATTTGAAATCCCCTGAGCCCAGTCTCGGTTTGAGGCATGCTCCCCGTAGGCTCCGTACACAGTTCTCACAGTCCTCATTGGTCTGTTTCTTTTCCTTCTGTTCCCAGTCGCACTCCAGAGTCCTCCGCAATCTCCTATAATTCTATAAAGCACAGCCCTTCCTATCTCCCCATTGGTCAGTCTGGTCTCTGGTTCGCCCCACCCCCGGAGAGGTGGTAAGGGGTACGGGGCGGCTGGAGTCTCAAGTGCGAGTCCACTCTTGGGATGAGGGAGGCTAAACTTAGGCCTCCTGCTTCGGTCGGACTAACCCGAACACCGTAAATTCGCTAACACAAAGTAAGAGTGAGTAACTGCTGAGCGTTCCTTGAGGCCGACAGGAAGTATGGGGCGTTCACGTGGCGGGTGAAGTAGGTGGGGCAGTCTACATGGTGGGTAGGGCGTGTGGGGCTTTAAACGCGGGGTGGGGCATTTGGAGAATTATACGTGGAGGGTGGGGCGCTTGCGTGAGGGCGGGGTTTTCATGGGCGTTCTACGGGAAGGGTATGGCATTCTTGATCCCGCCCACCATAGTTTCTCCGTGCCCACTAAGTGGGAGGGGCGCGTTAGAGCAAGATCTACTTGTAGTTTCGGGCTCGGGATGGTATTACCTAGCCTTTAGGACTTCAAGCTGTGGACGAACCTGAGCCTTGGACGTTTGTGGTCTGTGTGTACTTGGGCATCTTGTTCTTTTTCTCTCTGTGCCTCAGTTTCTTCATTTACGTCATGGAGGTGAAGAGGTTAGCTACCTCGTGACTTGGTGTAGAGCGTTCCAAACTAGGCTGTGAACATACGGAAAGGGGGTGTTAGGTGTACTAGGGCGAGAAAGGGTCATCCTGATTAGAGGAAGATAAGCAGAGACTAACAAATAAGTTAACATTCGGGCTTTATGAGCTAGCACTGTGCTATGCTTTACTTTGTGCAACTCATTTTATCATTCTAATAAGATAGCAGGTGAATGCTATCGTCATCCCCAATTTAGCATTCCGAGAAGGGCAGTGAATGAAACATACTTCCAGGTACTGGGCCTTTCTGCTGAGCTCTGCCCCCTCCTGTGTCACAGCCTCTTGCTTGTGAGTAGCCTGCCCTCCAGGAACCCCAGGATGGCTGGAGTGCTTCCCCAGCACTAGACCAAATTTGACGCTGTGGCTTTTCCTGCCAAGGCTATGAAGGAAGTGGCCTGGGTGTAGGACTGCCTCACGAATTACAAGGTCAGCCAGACCTAATAGTTCCATGACAGGTAAGACTGCAAAACATAGGCCACCTCCCAGGTCTGACTCAGACCACAGAGCAATGCATGGACCCCCAACTTTTATGTGGGTTATTTCATTTCCTGACTTCTTGACCCAGAAAATGGGAACACTAAGCACTCCCTGTAATAGCCCGCTGAAATGTGAAAGGGTTAAAGAATAATTAAAATCTGAAACTGGACAAAGGAAGTCTATAACTTAGGCCTAGTTTCTGGAACCCCTAACCACATTCTGTTAATCATGAAACTTGTAACAATGAGCTCATACGCTAACTGCCAATTTTAGCCTGTGTAACCCTGCTTGCTTGCGTGGCATGAAAAATAATCAATTGTATATAAGCTGAAAATTACTGTTTGGCCATCGCCCATGGGAACACTGGCTATTGCCCATGGGAACATAGGCAATCACCCATAGGAACATAACATTCTAACACAAGCTTTCTGCTTCTGTACTTCCCGCTTGCACACCTGACCAGTGGGTTGACAGGTAGTGAATAGGAGAAAGATGGACCTTTGTGTTTAAGACAGAATGAGGAATGGGATTTGGGGCTTAAAAACCTTGTACCTTGGCAATTCGGGGCTGCTCCTTTGCAAGGACAGCCGCCGGCTAATAAACTGTCTCCTGGTTAAGAGCACTCAAGTTGGGTCTGGTTATTCTGGACACAACACTCCCCTTAATATTGTATCAATTATTCCATTTTCTTATTTCCTTTACTTAAACCTTACATGACAATAGTTTTTTCTCAATTATCTGGGATGCACAGAGCAGCACTAAACTTCCCCCAAATTTATATCAGTTTTCGACTTACTCCTTTAGCTAAAATTCTCCAAACCACTGTTTATAATCTCTAAAAGTCCTTTGACCCCAAATTTGTCACCACCAGATCATCCTGAGGCACTCCATATCCACACTGAGGCCCCATAATCCATAATTGAGAGCCCTCAATATTTATACCAACTATCTTCTGCACCTCTCAGGGATTCTGCTGGGTGGAGGGGCTGGATCTTCACTGGTCTCTTCAGCTGGGTCTGTGCCCACTCCTTTGACTGCTTTCCAAAATCTGCTGTACTGTCATGACATGTCCTCTCCTATTCCCTTTGTCCACATGGCGAATTTATACATGAACAACAACATTTGTTTGCAGCTATTTTTGTGTCTTAGGAAAAAAGTGGCTTAAATGCTTGTGGCTATCCATCACATTTAATTAGAAGATTCACATTGTGTTCTCATACTTTAAAAATCTCCACTGAATAATTATGTTCCCTTTCTCTTTGCTGATTCTGTTTGTTTTGATGTTATCTTAGATTTGAGTGGCCTTTAAACTTTTTTAGTGGTATTTTGGTTTTATTTGTCAAATATATATATATATATTTTTAAGAAAATCTCTTATTCATTTTTTTCATATTTTAAATTATTTTGTTCTTTATATAGCTTCTTGAGGAGGATGCTTAGCTAATGTTTTTAGTGTTTGTTCTCAATATATGAAGATTATAAATTTTTCTCTGTTTCTTTAAACTGCAACCCACAACTTTTTTCTGAAATATAACATATTTTATTGAAATATAACATTTATCCAGGAATACATATTTTAAAGGTACAGCTCAATGATTTTTTTACAAAGTTTTTTAGAAAGGACAGCCTTGTAGCCACCACTGATATCAAGAAATTAAACAATCCCAGTGACCCAGAAGGGCCTTTTTGGCTCCCTGTGGTATGTACCTGTACTGCTTTGGAAATGTGAAGAGGAATTTTCAGTTGTCACAAGACTGGGCAGGACCAAAGTCATTTGTCAGGGAGAGGTAGGGACATGAAACATCCTACAGAGTGTAGGATAGATCTTCCCAACACAGAACTGTCGCACCCAAAATACTGACAGCTTTCCAGTGACAAACACCAGGGCATGAAAAACTCATCCTCGCTCCCTGTTCTGCTTTGGCCTCAGCCTGTGGCCTATTTCCTTACACCCTCCATTCTGGTCTCCTCTTATTCCCAGGTATTTGCAGTTACCTGCTATGTTTATCCAGCACCTGTGCCCTGTACCTACTGGTGTGTCCACCTGGAAATGCCTTTTCCAGATTAACCTTGAGGATCACAGTCCTTCAAAACAGGCCTTCTACAACTTTACAGCATTTAGGTGTCCACACTACCTGGCTCTGAGCCCCTCAAGTATGGGAAATGTGTATGTATTCTGCATTTCTATTTTTCAAAACACCCAAGAAAATCCCAGGAACATAACAGTTCAGAAAAGATTTGTTATATGAATACTCAAGTGGTATGATATTCATTATGTGATTTTTTTATTGGGAAGCTTTTATTTAATACAGTGGGAAACTTGCCATGAGCATCCGTCGTACTGTTGATCCTGCAAGAATAGCACTTATATATACAAGGGCATACATCACAAGTGCAAAAGTGAAAGCATTCATTGTAACCACCATTTATATTTCAAGGAACAGAACGTTGTAAGTGTCAAAGCCCACCATGGACACACCTGTCTGTGGTTGAGCAAGTGGAATTTTATTACTCACTGCAGTGAAGGAGAACACACGGTGTGGTGTCTCAGTAAGGGGGTGTTTAAAAAGACTTACAGGATGTGGGCCTCTTTTAGGTGATTGGGAGAAGGATTAAAGAAGCATGCTTTGCTCTGGATTAGATGCTATCAGGAAGAAGGGGTATCTGAAATTTTATCTATGGTGGGAGAGATGAAGAGAGACTAAAATAATTGGTAAAGAAGAGGCAGTCAGTCATATTAGCTGGGAAAGAGGGATGTTTGATGATTTCGCTGTTTGAACAATGTTCATGTTTTCCTTTCTAATTGGACATGATTAATGATTTTGTCTTTATCCATCACATTCACAGAGTGACTTTGTCTGATGTTTTTCTTCTGTGAAATTGTTCCTGTTTAACAGGAGAACACTAAGGCCCAGCTGTGAGTGATGGCCAGCTCCTCGGTGTAAGGAGCTGCCCTTTTCTCACCAGCATCCAAGAATCCTCTTCTGTTTCCTTCCAGTAGCTCTCCTGAAAAAGATAACCACCATCCTGATTTCTCTCAACTTAGGTTATTTGTGTCTGTGTTTGAACTTACCTAAATGAGTTCTCATGGTGTGTACTCTTTTAGGTCTGCCTTCCAGCCATTATTATCTTTATGAGATTCACCCACATTATTTCATCTACTTATAGTTCGTTCTTTTTCATTACATTCTAGTATTCCATTCTATAGGCATACCACAGATCCTTTATCCATTCTACTACTGACCGAATTTTTTTTTTTACAGTTCTTGGCTATTGTCAATAAAAGTTGCTCTGAACATTCTAGTACATATCATGTAGTGCACATATGTACACTTTCTGTTTGGTATATAAGTTGAATAACTTGATTATATGCTATGTGTATTGTTAACTTTTGAAACAAATATTTTTCAAAGTGGCCGTACCATTTTACATCCCCTCTAGCATGGCAAGAGAATTCCAGGCTGTTCCATATCCTCTTTAATACTTGAGAGTTAACTCCTCCCTTTCTGTGACTCCAGTTAGCCATCTGTTGGACCTTTTCACCATGTGCCTCAGGTCTCTTTCTTTGCCTCTTGTAATTTAGTCATAATATTTTGTATTCCACCTCACTACTCCATGTATCACCTGTTTCCAGTCTGCTACTAAAACCATCTATTGATTTCTTACTTTCACTTACTGTACTTATTTTTTCTGGCTTTATTAAAATATAATAGACAATTAGTTGCTCGTATTTAATTGTACAATTCAATGAGTATTTTTTTCAATTATAGTTGGCATACAATAATATACCAGTTTCAGTTGTACAGCCTAGTGATCAGAGATCCACATAATTTGCAAAGCAATCACCCCCACTAGTACCCCTCAGTCTAGTACCCCTCTTTCTCCTTACATATTTATTACAACATTTGAACCATCTTCCCCATGTTACACTCTATATCTCCATGTCTATTCTGCAACTATCCATTTGTACCTCTTAATCCCTTTACCTTTTTTTTTTTGCCATTTCCCCCAACCCTCTTCCCATCTAATAGCCCTCAAAATATTCTCGGTATCTATGAGTTTATTGCTCCTTTTGTTGTTGTTGTTGATTTTGTTCTTTTGATTCCACATGTACATGAAATCATGCAATCATTTGTCTTTACCTAACCCCTTTCATTAAGTACAGTACCCTCTAGGTCCATCAAGGCAATACCTTTCTCCACCCCTTCCTTTTAGTCTATGTAAGTCTTTTAATCTGAAGTGAGTCTTTTGTAGGCAGCATGTGTAGGGGTCTTGTGTTCTTATCCATTGAGCCACTCTATCTTTTGGTTGGAACACTTAATTCTTTTCCATTTGAGATACTTGTAGATAGGAATGTAGTTATTACCATTCTTTATTCATGTTTTTGATACATGTTTTTTCTTAAAGAAGTTGCTCCAACATTTCCTTTAATACTGGCTTGGTGGTGATAAATTCCTTTAGCTTACCTTTGAGAAGGTCTTTATCTGCCCTTCGACTCTAAATGATAGCTTTACTGGATAAAGTATTCTTGGTTGTAGATCCTGGGTTTTTATCACGTTGAATATTTTGTGCCAAGCCCTTCTGTCCCACATAGTTTCTTTTGAGAAATTAGCTGCCAGTCTTATGGGTGCACCCCTGTAGGTAACTAACTGCTTTTCTCTTGCTGCTTTTAAGATTCTCTCTTTGTATTTAAATTTTGGCATTTTAATTATGATGTGTCTTGGTGTGGGCTTCTTTGAGATCCTCTTTCACAGGACTCTCTGAGCTTCCTGGGGTTGTATGTCTATTTCCTCTACCAGGTTAGAGATGTTTTCCAACATTATTTCTTCAAATAGCTCTTCAGCATCTTGTTTTCCTTCAGGTACTCCTATGACACGGATATTCTTATATTTAATAGTGTCCCATAGGCTCCTTAAATTATTATTATAGTCTTGGCTTCTTTATTCTGGCCATTCTGACTGAGTGTCCTTGGCTTCCCCATCCTCTATATCAGTTGTTCAATCCTCTTCTTTATCCACTCTGTTGATTCTCTCTAATATACCCTTCATCTGAGATAATGTGTTCTTCATTTCTGACTGGTTCCCTTTTATAATTTCCATTTCCATTTTTATGTTTATCTCTTTGTTAAACTTCTCACTGAGTTCATGTACACTTCTCCTAAGTTCATTGAGCTTCTTTATAACCAGTGTTTTGAACTCTGCATCTGTTAAATTGCTTGACTCCATTATTCCTGGATCTCTGTTCTGTTCTCTTATATGGTTCCTGCTTTTCTGTCTTCCCATTTTGGCTGCCTTTCTGTGTCTGTTTCTATCTACTAAGCAAAGCTGCTAAGTCTCCCGGTCTTATTAGTGCGGCTTTGTGTAGTAGGTGTCCAGTGGCACAGTCCTGAGAGGAGTTCAGCTGCAGGCCAAGTTTAGCCCCAGCCTGTGCCCCTCTTGGGCCACTTGTTAATATTCAGCAAGCAATCCACAGATGCTGTGCTTATAGTTGTCTCAAGAAACCACACCAGAAACCCAGGCCAACTGCCACCAGTGTGAGTCTTGGCGCTGCTCAGCAAGGAGCACCTGACTCGCCAAGGACACAACTGGATGTGGCTCGGGTGGGGTTGCGAGTTGGGGGAGGTGGAGTTTCAGGGAATCCTCTGGGCAGAGCAACTTCTGTTATCCAGTTTGATGAGATCTCAGCAATAGCGGTGCTGAGTTTGCACAGTGGGAGGTGGGGAAGGCTCAACAGGAACAATGGATACCACAGGC